>NW_028230679.1:0-45656 GCF_043228905.1 Azolla caroliniana
GCAATTAAATACAATTGCAAACACATGGAAGGAGAATTTATTTTGGCAGGCAAGGTGTAGATGAGCTTCTAAATTTTGGAATCGAGCAAGTAATAGAAACCCTAAAGGTGGGTGTTGATCACATGGCTTTACATGACGGTATGTTCATACATGTTGGAATCATGGATCTCGGCATACAAAATGACCCCTGTACCATAATGCTTTGATTGAGTTTTACGTTGAATATGGAAAATAGAGGATGCTTGGTCATTGTAAATGTGGAGGTATATTGGATGCATGTGATGGATGACCCAAAGATGGTATCTCGATATGTTGAATATGAACATGATGAGGAAGATTGATTTGGTTTGAACATATGCAAATTCATGGTATGTTTCAACTATTGAGGAAGTGTTCAATCAAGTTTATCAAAAGAAGGATTCATGGCTAGCTATTGTCTTACACAATACGGGTTGGGGAAGGATAATCATCTCCTATCTATCATTTTGTATTTTGTAGCTAATATGGGTTTTTAAACTAATGGAAGGATATGTTTTCTAAAAATTAAAATAAAAAAGAAAAAAGAAAAGAAAGAAAGCACTAAACCCTAAATTTCAGAGGTAGAATATTATATCTTTGATTTTTTCTCTCCTCAAGCCTCCATATATTTTGGAGGCAAGCTTTTAAAAGTTCTCCATGTCATGGATGGTCATGCGTAGATCATGAATGGATCATGCATTGGTCATGTAGAGAAAAAAAACACAAACTTTTTAAAAGTTTGTTAATATCAGCGAAATGTTTGCCAACTTAATTGAAATGTTCACCTAAGACTTTCATACCAAAAGAATATACCCCACCTAGAAGACATATGGTCATGTCTAAACAAGCACATGTATTTGTCATATATGGAAGTACTAATCAAGACAAGAGATGTAATATCATGAATAACTTGATAGATTGATATATGCATAAAGAAAAGTGGGACTAAAGACAAAAGGACCATATGGCTTGAACACACGATAAATCCACACAAAGGCTAGCATGGTGGTCTAACTAGTATCAACTCGATTTCGATATATCTCCTATACTAGTGATGCAAATTCACAAAATGTGTAGAATGATAATTAACTAGGGGCATTAAAATGAGAGATCGATGCATGATTAAGTATGTTGTATCTCAAATACAACAATTTCACAATGTAGACGAGAATAATTGATCCTTGATAGAAGTAAGAACTAGGCATTTGTTAGTTTAATTATTATCAAAATTAGGTTGTGTAGCACATTGGATTATCGCGTTGGACTTTGTGTCCAAAGTTTGTGGCTTCATAGAATCTATGCAATATTTCACTTTCTTTTGAACTTCCAAGAAGGCCTGAATATTCACGGATTATTATACGATAATCTTTAATTCGGCTCAGATTGCAGAAACAATTGAATGTTGGAATTTTGAAATTCCGCTGGTAAAATTCAGAAGGATCATGCAAGAAGGCAATATCATCTTCTGGCCATAATCCGTGAATCCAACAAAGCAAAGCAACACTTTTCAATTCACTTTTAAGCAGTCGTTTAAGTGGCAATCTTGATGAATCACTAGCAAGAAGATGCTTTGCATTTTTCTTTGGGAAATTAGCTTTATATGCGAAGCTTGCTTGGGACTATGGATGGTTGGCTCTGGGCCATCCCATCTAACCTTGCCTCCAAAACAATGTATCCCATATACTAATGATATACTGCCTTGTAGAGACATCCATTGATCGAAGTCTTGATAAGATGTTTCCTTTAAGAACCAAAGTTAGGGAGTCTTCATTAGATGCTTCTAAATTACAAGTTGGACATATATCTTGGAGAGTATGCTTACTGGTCATGTCTTCTAAAGATGTTCATAGTCACACTACCCTTAGGCAAGCTCCCTAACATTCAACTTCATCATTTGTCAAAAAAACTCCAACTTGAGTGGATCCATCTACTGGGTAAGAAAATGAAAGTTGCTAGGATTGCATCTCAACAACTTGTGGGATTAATCAACCCCGCACATCATTAATGTCATGAAAGACCTCCAGAACTTTCACAAAGTATGAGCACCATGAGTGGTTTTAAAAAGAAGAAGCTCAATGAGGATGCAAAAGAGATAATCTAAATGGATAGAAGCTTGATGAATAAACCAAGTAAGGATGGGTATTTCTACATTCCCTAACTTAAGAGTGGTTGGATGGATGTAGGACTCCATAAATTGCTTCTATATCAGCTTATGTGTTGTAAATATCAACTATCAACTCATCGTTATACCAAAGGAATCCTTGTTTGTAAATGCCCCTAATGGGGAGGGATTCAACCTCTTTGTCAAGAATGAATTAAAGATGGAAAATGAGATCAACTAATTCCGAGTGCAATAAATGATACAGATGAATAAAGATGTGGTGTGTTTCATTAGAATCATACTACCCCAAATGAATTGCTACTCAGTGAAGGAGGTTCCTCTAGATACAACCACCATTCTCTCTCTACTCTCCCCCCTCCCCCCCCCCCCCCCCCTCTCTCTTATTTCTCGAATCTCCACGCACATTTGATCCATCCATCCAAAGAAAATGGCTGGCTGGCTCTTTGGTATAATACTATACATATTTATATTCATTCACACATAAAGACTACACTACATATACGATCGTAACTCATAACAATTGTAATCCTAACAACGTGCATATATTCATACATCTATAAGATTTGCTTGTACCTCCTCCGGAGTCCGATTCTTCCATAAAACAAGCAAAGAACTAGAGACAAAATGAAACAGGGGAGCTTATTTGACCAGATCACGGAGTATCTATCATGCGTTTTCTTTTAACACATACATTGTTACACACACACACACACAGACATACACACGAGAGAGAGAGAGAGAGAGAGAGAGAGAGAGAGAGAGAGAGAGAGAGAGAGAGAGAGAGAGAGCGCAGTAAGTAGTCATGGCGAAGAGAGCTGTGTTAGTAGGGTGCAACTACCCTGGAACCAAAGCTGAGCTCCATGGTTGCATTAACGATGTCAATCGCATCCATAGGACGCTCATCCAACGGTTCGGATTTGCTGAATCCGACATCACCATCCTCATTGATACTGATCGTCAACACAGGCAACCTACGGGTGCCAACATCAAGAGATCTCTCCATAACCTTGTTTCCGAGGCTCGACCAGGGGATGTCCTCTTCTTCCACTATAGTGGCCATGGTGTACGCTTGCCAGCTGAGACCGGAGAGGACGATGACACCGGTTATGATGAATGCATTGTGCCGTGCGATATGAACCTTATTACTGGTAACTCTAACCTCTATACGTACCTTGATTGATGTGCCGTGCAATATGAAACTTATTACCCATATGTACCAATATGAACCTTGATTGATGTGTGTATTTCTGTACCAACCGATAGATGTAGGTATGGCTGGTTTTGATTTAACATCCAAGGACATCAACAAGATTGATGCAGATACGGTTGGTTTGGATCCAAATGTTCATGGATGCCAAATATGATCAACTGGATGGAAGGATATGTAGGTCCTATTAATTAAAGTCTGTGGAGGCCAAATATGATTGATGGATACATAGATAGATTTAACTAATTTCGTCAATATGATGGATGGATAGTCATATAGATCTGTCAATGTCCTTGGATGCTAAATCAAAACTAGATGCTATTAAATGATCATGAGAGTGAAGCAGTTACACAACATGAAGTGGAATGTTATAAATAAGGTCTATTAACAAGGTGAAATAGAGAGGGGATTATGCCCAGGATAATATAGAACAAGTACATATCGCAGATAGTTCATCCAAGAGCGCACTCCTCCTCTAGCCTTATACTTGCTTAATTTATTGTCAGTTACTGATTAATGTTTGTTAATCACATGATTAGGTGATCACGCCATGATATTGATCTTGAAATGTGGAAAATGCAGATGACGATTTCCGAGAAATAGTTGATGAAGTTCCACAAGGTGTTACATTTACCTTAATATCGGATTCATGCCACAGTGGTGGGCTTATTAATAATGCCAAAGAGCAGATTGGAGAAAGTACAGGTCAGAACCGAGAAGATGAACATGCTGTGAAGCAAGGTGGATTTAGAGAGGGACTTAGACATTTCTTGTCTGATAAAATACACGGGGCACTTCATGATCGTGGAATTGATATCAATCTCAGACATGAGCATAGGAGGTATAAAGACCAGGATGAATATTACCAGAATGTGGCATACGATGGAGAAGGATATGTGAAGAGTAGAGCTCTTCCAATATCAACGTTCATTGAGATGTTGAAACAAGAATCGGGGAAAGAGGATGTTGATGTGGGGTCGATTCGCCCCACACTTTTTGACATGTTTGGTGCGGATTCCAGCTCGAAAGTCAAGAAATTTGTCAAAGTTTTGTTACAAGGCATATACAATGGTAATGGTGGAAGTGGCCATCATGGTTTGGTTGGTGCAGTGGGGGCTTTAGCTCAACAATTCCTTAAAACCAAGCTTGACCAAGTCGAGGATTCTGATCAATATTTTAAACCGGCTTTAGATACCCCTGTGTCTGATAAGACTGAAGCTTTTGCGGGGTCTGATGCCCAAAGAGATATGGGAATACTTGTTAGTGGTTGTCAATCTCACGAGACTTCTGCTGATGCCAACCCAAGTGGTAATGCACAAGATGCTTATGGTGCTATGAGTAATGCACTCCAAATTGTGCTTGCCCGAAGGGATGGGCCGATAACAAACTATCAACTTGTCACTGAAGCTAGAAGGCTTCTAAAAGCCCAAGGATTTTCGCAGCATCCGGGTCTTTATTGTACTGATGAAAACGTGCACGCAACTTTTATTTGCTGAAAGGAAAACATTCTATGGGTTCAATTCCTACCAAGTTTTGAAAATAAGTTGCTTTAGCTACATTCTATGGGCTCTTTTCCTACCTCCGTTTTGGAAATAAGTTGTTTTAGGTCCATTTAGCTTGAGCAACCCTTTTAGTTTGTAATACAATTGCACAACTGCGACCTATCTATCTATCTCCATAGATCCATAGATCCATCTATCTATCTATATAAAGAATACCACTATGGTGCGATATATCCATATTTTATTTGCAAAGTGTATGTTTAATAAACATATTTATGATTTTGTAACTGAAATGTCATCTTATCAATTCATCATGATTATGATGTATTTGTTTTGCAAGAAATGATTAGTTTGGGTAGGCTTGAAATTATAGAATGGGAACAAGAAAAAATAAATTTGATGTTATGTAGATCTCGTAGTTTTTTATTTACTTGGGGATGACCTTGCAACTCCAAGAGTATTTTCGGCACCTTCAAACTCTAGGGAAAATTTCTCTATTGAATTAAGACAAATATATTATTTAATTAGTTTAGTAAAAAGGTGTTACACTTGACTAGAGAAGACATGATGGATTGAAATCTACAATTGAAGGGAAGGAAGATGTGATCATGACAAGGTGGAAAGGTGTTCTCTTGAAAGAAACACCAAAAATTCACAAATGCATTCTAATACCATGGATATGTTAGATGCAAAGGAGGAATATGATATTGAAAAAAAGGGAGGATAATATTGTTATTAGAGGTATGCAAGAGAATGAAATAGTGAATGCATTCTCTCGTAGAGAGTATTACGAAATTTCTTTGAAGATCACTTTGCTATGTGAGATGTTATTGTATATGCGTGTGATCTTCAAAGAAATTTCGTGAGGGGGTGCAGAGATTAAGAAGACAGGAATAACAGAAGACTGAAAACCAAAGTATAGAGACACAAGATTTTTACGTGGAAACCCAAAAGGGAAAAACCATGGAACTTCACAGACTCCAAATAAATCACAATCTGTAACAGGAATGTACAAATAAGAATCTCAAGACAACAACCTTGAGTTCTTCTTCGTCTTACAACAATTACAGAGGAGTCACACACACTCTCTCTGTCTCCTCTCTTACACCCAGGCTTGTGATACACTCATCAACACCCTCAACAACAACTACTATTCAACTAAAAAAAATGACTCCTTAATGATTTGCCCTAATTGTATTTATACTGATATACATATATGACTACAAATATGGCCCAATCAGATTCGGTCGATTTGGTTATTAGGTGAATCGGTTATCGGTTAGTCGATTCGGCTTATCTCATTAGTCGGTGCTAAATCGACTCCTAATGCAATATCCGAATTTCGAATCGGACAAGCCGACTATCATCTGACTCTTCGGTCGATTGGCTTCAGGATGATCCGACTGGTGTTAGAACCGGCCGTCAGGTGCGAAACAATCTCAACACTCTTTGAGATGAAGATCCTTAGAGTTTACAAAGAAACAAATTTATAACAATAGGCAACTGAAACATAGGACAATATCAACAATCGTGGAACAAAGAAAGAGAGACAACAGAGTAGGCACAAGTAAGATGTAACTGTATTATTCTCAGAGAGTTACAATAACGCAATGTACAAATGAACAACCTTAAACTAGGTTACAAAAGTAAGTTTGAATACTAACCGAGTTAGGGCAAGTGCCCTCTCCACTATTTACGTGAATAGCCTAAACCTAGAATGTCCAAATGGGACAATGTGAATATGGCCATTATATACCCATATTCGATACTCCCCTGTAATGGGCGTATACAACAAAAATCTGTAATAAAAGAAATGAACAAAAAATACAGATTTATACAAGGTTGTCGAACAAGTCGGCTTTGTTTGAGTTGACAGAATCCGAGAACAGAAGGCTGGGTCGACCGGGGTCAGATGAGCTGAAGCCGAGCCTCAGAACTATCGATGCTGATTGTTTGAAACCATCCTGAATGTTTGACTTAATCAGACAGATTCTTCTTTATGCCTATTTGGTGCCGAAGGGATCAGAATCGATCCACTGGAAGACACTTGGTCATCCCATCTGCGACATTATCGATTGTAGGTATCTTCTCGAGGTTGATTTTCCCTGAAATGACGTAGTCCCAAACAAAGTGATATCCCACATCAATGTGCTTTGAGGCGTTGTGCTGAACTGGAATTTTCAACAAAGCGATAACACCCTAACTGTCATTGTAGACAATTGGACTCCATTTGTAATGTAAATGTCACTATCTATGTGGATCCGAAGGTTGAATGTTAGCATGGAAGACAAGTAAGCAATATCCTGGCTCACATCAAATAAATTGCTTGAGTTTAGGGTAATATGTGGCAGCCAATAGAGACCATGACTTCTCGATATTGATTTATCATTAAAATCCTGATCATCACCAAACATTCTTCTGATGTGCACTCCAATATGAGAGATTGCATCCTAAGGCCCATGGATTAGATGATCACTCTATTTATTTCCTGCATAGAAATTCAAGCCAATCAGAAAAAGTAAAGAGGCTTTTCCCTTCCATCCTTCCTTCATTCCTTCCCATCTCGTCTCATCTTTCCTAGATGAAACTTTACTCTCGAATGCCACATCCTCTATATCTTCATGGACTGCTACAAATGCTTTTCGAAGCTTCTATTAGTTTATGTCGAATCCCAAGGAAGTCCTTATGGATCTCTGCCCGCTCAGCCTCGGGGGTTTGAAATGGGCTTGATCGTGAGGAAATGGGGCATGGCTTTGAGGAAATGCTCTAGGGTCTTAGCCTGACCATTCTTGAAGCTAAGGGAACTTTTGAGTGCAGGAGAAGAAGCAAATGGGGAAGAAGAAGGGGAAGGCAGTCATGAGATCTCCATTGGAGACTGGCTTACCCAGAGAGTCCACCCACAACACCACACTCTATAACGCAGAGATTAACAGACATGTAAAGAGGGAGAGTGAGGGATAGACTTCCTCTAAAGGGAGGGTCAGTTGTTCAGGTGTGCCAATGTGAGGGAGAGAGAGAGGGAAAGAGAAATAATGAAACACAAAGTGAGAGGGAAAAAAATCTATATTCCATTATGCCCCATGGGTGGGGTTTATATAGTACAAGAGGTAACCGTTACAAATAAAGAATGAGACAAGTAGGGAGTTACATTACGTACCCACTTTCTCACCTTTGTACACATGCACACAAATGTGCATGTGTTCATACATATACTCATCCCCACACACATTTATATTACACATTACACACCATACACATTACACCTGAACCCTCCTGTACACCTATACGGGTAACACCTTCTTGCAAACATGGGAAACTAACCATGTCTCACGATTGACAAAAGTAGAGGCCAAGCATTCAAAAATCACGGAGTTCGGCAGGACCTTGGAAGGTCCAGCAACGAGGTGGCATGCAAAGCATCTTCCAGTAGATTTGCTACGTTCGATGCCATGAAGGAAATCTTTTTACAATGTCGGTGGAATAGAGGGAGCTGGTCAGACAATTTTACACAACCTATCAAGAACCTAACGAGACGATTCCACAGTTCATCATTTGCTTCTAGACGGTGCACAACTAGCTAACCAGAGCACCCCTGGAGGATGAGGCGAAAGCAATATTTTTGGCTACGCTCCGGGACCCTCTTCGGACGATGCTAGCAATGTTGGATTTTCGGACCAACACTATCGATCAAGTTATCGACCGTGTATTGGAAATGGACAAGAACAATAATTACATGTCGATGGGGACTCTCCAACGAGTGCTTCCTAAAGAGGAGCTACGATTTCGACAGGCAGTGGAATGCACAACATGCCTCAAGTTCGGACACTCCACATTAGAATGCACAATGTAGGCTCAGTGCATGCTGTGCCACTCCCGGTCACACACTATGGAATGGTGCGAGTACAATTTGTTAAATCGGCAAGTGGCACTGGTCCAACATATTATGCCCCGAAGTGAGCAACGACCGGATGAGGAACATATCCGGATGGGATGAACGATATCGATCAAAATGAGGGGACTTGTATGAGGACAGACGAAGACACCTACGACCAAGATCGCTACGAGCGTGATAAGGGTACCGCAATCACTAACGCAATAAGAACAACTGTAGGGGGAATTTTCGCTGAGATGAGCGTCGGGAACAAGCCCGAGAATACCGTCGGGAGCCAGATATAAACATGGCCACCACACAATCAGAGTAGAGGAGGCCGGAAGAGAATAACCAGATGAATTCCGGTAGGCAGACGGGTTGTATGGAAAATGGGGAATAGAGCAACATCCGAAAAGTGTAACTGCTCCTATTGTTGAAAGGACGACCATTACAGTAGCCAGTGCCCGGTCAAGGCTAACGAGAAACAGCCGGCAGTAAACATGGTGACAACGGAAGTTACGAAGGTTCAACAAGTCACTACTAGGTCCAAAGGGAAAGCTGTAGAGTGGGAGACTCAGTGCTTAGTCGGTCCATGGCATTGGTCGGGTGAATCTATCAGGTTCATTCACATGGTACGCGTACGATGGATGGTCGTGGTTGACATGGATTATTGGAAATTTAGAGAGAGAGAGAGAGAGAGAGAGAGAGGTGGAACAAAATATGTTATATGTAGATGGTGGTATTATGGCATATGCCATGATCCCAAGTTAAAGAGAAAGAAAGAAGTGTGTGGCTTCAAAACGCCTTCCAATCACAAACTCTGGATAAGGAGGCATGCATCATTCGTTGATCTATCTTTTGAAGGGTGCTCCCTTGTTGGGTCTCAACCTGCATCTTCTTCTTCTTCTTCTTCTTCTGCTCTGCTCTGCTCTGCCTCTGCCTCTGCCTCTGCCTCTGCGCCTGCGTGTGTGTTAATCAGGAGGTAGAGCGATCCGCGACTAGCTACAAAGCTATGGAGGGTCTTGTGAGCTCTAGAGCAGTGTGCTTCGCCACAACACCCACATCCTCATCAATCATATCCAATTCCTCTTGCCTCATGTGCCGCCTTCCATCCATCAGAAGATGCGGTAGCCTCCGTGGATCGATCAAGGTGCGTGCATCATCATCATCATCATCATCATCATCATCATCATCATCATCATCGGGGGCCAAATCAGCTGTTGAGCAGCAGGCCGAAACTAACATCTGCATCACGACCCTCATGAACAGAGTAAGAAGCATGACCTCGTCCATTGCCAAAAACCCCACACTCCGCAATGCCACTTTCTTGGCCATGAATGCTCTAATGGCTGCTGCCCCTGCCCTTGCCGAAGAAGTTGCTGAAGCTGAGGAGAAAGGTAAGATTTTCGACTTTAACCTCACGTTACCCATCATCGCAATCGAGTTCTTGCTCCTCATGGTCACGCTGGACAACATTTGGTTCAAGCCTGTGGCCAAGGTCATGGATGAGAGGGACGAAGCTATCCGGAAGAAGCTTGTGGGTGTGAGAGACAATTCAGGTGAGATCAAGCAACTTCAGGATGAGGCGGAGGCTATCTTGAGGGCAGCTCGAGCAGAGACGACGGCGGAGCTCAACAAGATGAAGAGAGAGACGGCGGCCGAGCTTGATGGCAAGTTGCAAGAATCTCGCGATAGGATTGAGAAGGAGTTGGCAGATGCCCTTGTGAACCTCGAGATCCAGAAGCAAGAAACCCTCAAAAGCTTGGACAAGCAAGTTCAAGAACTCAGTGAGCAAATTGTCTCTAAGGTCATCCCTTTCTCCACATAACGATGAGAGAGAGTGAGAGACAGAGAGAGACAGAGAGACAAACACACAAGCCTGATGTGCCTAGTCTTGCGTTTTCAAGCCTTCTTTTTTAATGTCCTCTGAAATCCGTTTATGGATTTTGATTTGGGGCCTTTCCATGGCTTCCTCTTGTATTCCATTCTTACCTGTTAATGTAATCATCTCCCATTTTAATTATAAATATATATATATCTTCCAATACATAATATTTATGATATGCTATTCTTGCAATCATGGAAGATCGATGGCCTCTTACGACTTTTGGACATTTTCTACCATTGCAAACATGTATGTATTAGCTAACATATACTGATGTACATTTGGTTTCACCACTTAGTACTTTGTTTATCATGTCTGCATAATATTCAGTTTCCATTACTGTACCTCCATAAATGGCTAGTCTTGCCGTGACCTTATCTCAGGTTGTCAAATTAGAGACTTCTTAAGTACCAGTAGCAGAGCACTCATCCTGATGTGGGCTTGCTACTTAGACGCTTTCAGCAGTTATCCACAAGCTATGCATATATCACTTAAATATGGTATAGTATTCCTTGGTTATGTTCCTGTTGCAACTACTTTTTATTGTATAGGACATAATCTATATTACCAGCTCCTAAGGTAATGAAAAATTAATCCATCAACGACTTCATTTCAGGACGTGGCCTGTTCATATTCTATGTATAAAATCTTTGCTAGGTGTTATAAGTTAAAAAGATTGGTCTTTTGAGATACTAGGATTTGTCATTGACCTCCTACAATCAAATCAATCACAGCGACTGCATGATCAAACTGCTAGGATATACAACGGATCTCCTAATTTATATGTTTCAAACCAATACATACAAGTTTTATGATTAAACCTTAAATGTCTATTGACAGAGTGAAAAATGTTGTATGTGATCCCAATATCTTCCAAAGACAAGACATGGTCAATATCACAAATTCCATTGTCTTTCCACATGTGAAGCCATCTTTGTCGTTCCACAAAGATACCATTTGGATTGAGCATTCCAGAACTATTGCAAATGTATACAAAACTAGACCGGCACACCGCCTCATGTATAGTGCACATAAATAGAGCATTCACTTGGCATGCTGTACTTGTCACGCATGATGCGTAGCAAATCCTCCATCTGCATGAAATTACCCCAAGTCGAATTACTCACAGCCCAGCCCCTATGATGGCAAAAGCATTATTTCAAATATTAGACCTCATCAATATGATGTCAATCATGTTGTCATGTTTGAAGCACCAAAGGAAATGGCAACAACGGAACATGGAGGACCATGGTACTCATAAGTGATGAAGTGGTGCAACAACAATGGCCTCAACATCAAGAACTTGCCAGGCTTTTGATATCGTACACCTGTTCAAAATTATGAACGAAACAAGGTACATCCCTCCACAAACTGTAGGGAAGAAAGTCAGTAAATGTCGATTGCAGTTGATTCTTTCCATTCTTTCAACTATTCGTCATCAATCCTGAGTTATCCCTCCTCTCTCATCTGCTCAAAAAACTTCCATCACACCATGGGAGCACCTTCACCCAAAGAGAGCCTGCTACAAAAATCATTTCATGAACTTCTTCTCATATGATGTCCACATGCCTCATGATGCTCGCAAATGCAATAGGCCAACTCAGAGTTGCATCCCATCAGATATAGATTAAAGAGGATGAGCATCTTGCTAATTTATACTATGTGAAGCAGAGATTCGGACCTTTTTGTGTACAAGTAAAAACTTACAAGCACATCCAAGAGAACTAAGCCACTGTCTATGCCGACTTTATCACCATTTGACAAATGATGGAGAAGGTTAACCCATTACATTTTTGCTTGAACATCAAATTCATAGAGAGTAACATGCCAAAGAGACACCATCGAGAGCAATAAGCAATGCCAAGGATAAAAGAGACCACAATTACCAGGATGCATGGCACATGGGCCACACCATGACCAGATCATAGAGATTATTATTGTTCACCGTATCTGATCTGCACAAGGACACCCAGATGCACTTGCTGAAGTTCGTTATAACCTTGCTCCACTGCACCAACCTTGGATATGAGGTCCCATCCCACACTCAACCCACATATCTGCAGCTATGCACTTCATGCTTGTAAATCATCTCCAAAATCAATCCTCCAGATGCAGTACGATAATTTTAGAGAACCTAGAGCCTTCCTTTATTTTTGTTTCAGTAGGCACAACATGGATTCACCAATTTTTGTAATCACTGCTTGTCTGACGATTGGCTGGTTTTGGCCTCTGGTAGACCTGAATATCTCCCAGTGTGGGCTTGTATCAATTAGACCAGAAAAAAATGATGTGATAGAAGGGTTTAGGGTTTAGCGAGGGCCCAAATTATTAAGATAAACAATAGTAAGTGAACAGAAAGAGGTGTCATTATAAAAAAATGGCTTCTCGATATTCTTGCATTTGTGATTACAGTAAGGGAACCATAAACAAGCAGCTCTACTCATGATCCAAGTTCCAAGTAAGAGTTGCATATATCTTTATTAGTTATTAGTGATCAAAAGATGCAAGAATATTATTGTGAATGTTAATATCAATTTGACATTACAAAGACGTTCAAATTAAATATCGATTTGACATTACAAAGACATTCAAATTAAATATGAAACCGATTTGACATTAAAGACGTTCAAACTATGAAGTATGTAAGGATGATAGTGATTATGATATTGCTATTGATAAACATCAGCTGTGAAAGTTAGGTACATGATTAGGGAAATAACCATGAATACTATTGATTGGCTTACGGTCATCATGATCATGGATATAATGTTTTCACCGTCTCTCTTTAATGGCATTCTCCTCATTAAGAATGTTATGTTCCATATCCCCATGTTCTTCTGGAAATTGATTAGCATAATAACCTCCAAGTTCTTGTCGTAAGTCATTTATACTATTCTCCAAGCAGGTCATCTCATGCTTCGGCAATATGGCTAGCTCGACATCACTTTTTTAATTATTATTATTACTTCGGTGACAATCATGCATATCCATCAGATGATGATCAAAATTAACCATAGCCAGCACCGGTTGAGGATATAATTCTGCATTCCTGTTGATAAGAATTCCCTCCTCCGACTCTTCATAATCACCAGTTCCGTCATCATCATCTTCAGCGGCAGCATCATCATATTCATCATCATCACTGTCCCCATCGCCATCACTGCCAATACCATCATCATCACCACCATCAATACTATTGTCATCATTATCAGTATGATTACCATGTTCGAGATTGTTATCGTTAATTCCGTTAAATATATAAACATCCATGTCAACAATATGGTCTTCTGCATCAAGAGCAATATATTCATAAGAATCTGCGACTTTCAGGAAGCCATTGCAATCTTCTTCTTCTTCATCTTGATCAAACCTATATTGTTTTTGCATCATATGGTGGTTATTGGACGCAGGTATGTCTGCTTTTAACAGAGGAACATGCAATACAAATCAAGAACTAAACAATGCTAATTATTAGTGTTATTACAATCCAGTAGAGTCTAGTCGTCAAACACCTCGCTGCTGCTTATTTATTCATGCATAGACTGCATTACATGTCTCGCGTTTCTTGTTTTCTGCGTTTTCTGTTTCGTACTTCTCTTAAGCTGTTGCGTTTGTTTTTTTCCCCAAAAACAAGCTATTGCGTTTTCAGGATGCGACTGAAGATTTATTTCCTCCTATAGGATAATGAAGAAGAGAACTGACAATTAACATTCAAAATAACTATATCCCAGCTGGCCCTCAATTTCTACCCTGCATGCCACTAAACTGGTATTTTTGTTTCATATTTCATCTTTTGATGGGACGAGCTCTAAACTCATAGGTTCCTCCAATGTCAAAAGGTTTGTTGGTGGGTTAGCTATGAACGTAGATACCCAAAGATTGATAAGAAAATAATCCTATGCATGTTGCCCAACTAGAATGGCAAAGAATACTAGGGAGGTTTGCAAGTTTAAATGATTTGGGATGTGATGGAATTTAGAGATGGTTCACTCACTAGCTCCATCATTACAATACATGTACACAATGATGGTGAGTGCTATCAGCAACAAATGCCTCATCGGATCTTCGATAGTCAATTCATTGCCTCATAGCACATAGACATAATCAACATGTACATAGGAAATTATTAAGATCAATACAACTTAAATGACATAATTTTACAGCTTTTTCCACACATGCCCTACAAGAATTTCTGTATACTTGTATACAGCTTATCAAGGAGGTTTGAAAGAAAACATCAAAAACAACCTTACAAGAATTTATCTAAATAAGTGTTTGCTCTCACATAATTTACTTCTGGGTATAATGTGCACCCCTCTAATCCACTATCATCGATTTTAAAGTTCGTTGTGCCCCCCTTGTAGCACACAATGTAAATAAGAGAAAGCAATGCATTGATTGGAAACGGTGCTTCTGCATAGAAAAGATAGTGAAGATATCTAATTGAAAGACTAAAATTATACCTTATGATGCATATCATGAGGACACAAAGCGCAACGGAGGGGTCACCTTCAGTTTTGGCAATCATTTCTGCTTCTTTAAGTAGAATTCTGTTAAGTTTGGAGCCGAACCGCAATTTGTATTCTTGGTATCCAGCATTCAACGCAGAATGCTGTTCAGGTAAAATTAACTAACCTTTCACGTCCCCAGAGCCATAAATGACCAGTGTCTCGGGGAGGAAAATAGCAATGGGGCTGTAATAGACAGGAAAGAAAGCTGTTGGCAAGACAATTTGAAGAGACATACATAGTCTATGGAATGCTTGCAGCCTCTTATGGCTTGCCAAGTTTGTACTTTACCCATTCGCATATCTTGCAATTCCAGTATTTCTGATCCTATTAACATCTACACCATTTTTCTGATGGAACGAATCTCTGCAAATTGCACCAAAACAATTAGACCCAGAAAGAGGGTGGACATTTCATGCTTGAGAGAATCTGCCAATTTATGCTAAAGTAGGCATCAAGTGAAAATTAAACACCTTTATTGTTCCAACTTTCTTGAGGGCTTTGATCTGCTTCAAGAGACCTGCAGTTCCCACAGCAGATATCACAGCATCTGACTTTCCTCAATATTGCAATCAGCTTTGAAATGGTCTTCAATGCGACCCTACGAGATCATAGTACAGTTTCTTTAAATAAGAAATATAGTAAAACCAATGCAGCAATATTTTGGTGCAGTATGGTTCTGATTTGGACATGTTGATTCAAGACCAATATACACTAGATAATGATGTTCTTATGCATATATATATTTATTATGTAGGCCCCAAGGTGTATACAGTAAAATATCCAAATTCAAATCCACTCAGGGAAAGATTCAAACTTATACTATGTCCTAGGACACTGCATACTGGGAGATTTGGATATGCCAGATTTGTCATAGCATTATTAAGTAACAGGTAAAACAAACTCTTCTGGTGACAGTTGGTCAAACGCTCCTGACATAGTTGCAATGAAACCAAATATATTTTGATAATGGGTTGAGCCATTGCAGATGATTACATGTTGGGCATGTTAGGGAACTGTATGAGCCATTGAATAATTTAAACTAGTGTCACATGTTTTTGTTTTTATGTTGTGTTTGTGAAGGCTTCTAAATAGGCATTCCCTCCCTTGTGGTACCCGTACATCAAAGAAGAGAGAAACAACCGAGGTAAAAGAAAACCTTGAGTGCTTGTGAGATGCGTAGCAAATTGCTAACTCAAAATCAGAGAAAAAACCAGAGGTTTTTTCTAGGGAAGCAAAGTTGAGAGTAAATAGACACTTTCCTCTTTTAATTCTACTTGTAATCTTCTTAATGGAAAAAGTGATCTCCCTTCTATTGTTGGCACTATCATTATGGTTTGTTTACATTTATTTCCCAGTATTACCTTTGCCAGGAAGTACAGTCAACAGTAAAGCTAATGAAGGTGAAATGCCTAGTACATGGTCGGCATCAATGAATAGAGAATCTTGGAAAAACTATGGATGCTTGACTCGGGATGCACATGCCATGTGTCCCACAAGGAATGGCTTTATATGTAGGAGCCTTACTATGTTGGTACTGTTCTGATGGGAAATAATGGTAGTTTGCAAGGTTATCAGAACTAGTACTGTAACGATCAAAATGCATGAAGGAATTGCAAGAACAATGGGGCAATGTTCAGCATATTCCTGATTTGAAGAAAAAATTGATTTCCATGGGGACGTTAGATTCTTTGGGTGACAGTTACTCAGGCCAAAGGTGGAGGATTGCTGAAAATCTTCAAAGAAGCTCTTCCTGTGATGAAGGAAGAGAGTTGAAAACCTGTACAAGCTCCTGGGAGATATTGTTTTTAATGAATCTGTTGTTGCCACTCATACTGAATCCAGCAATGATAATATATCGAGTTATAGCACATGCATTTAGGCTGAATGGGTTACACAAGAAGAACCTGCTAAAATGTGTGAATGGGTTACATATTGGATTTCTGCAAATTGCTTTGTGGAAAGCGATAAGGGTGGTTGTTTTCAGCACTTCTTTCCACATTATCAAAGGTAATCTTGATTATGTTCATATTGATGTGTGGATCTCAGTACAAGGAGCTTCTATTTATTTCATCTCTCTTATATGTGATTAGTATTTATGAAGCAGAAACCCTAAATTCTAAACCTGAAGATGCAGAAAGTGGATGAAGAGCCTGGTCATTGAACTTGGTTCTAAATTGCAATGTGATAGCCAAAGTGCTATGATTACGAGGTCAAAACATATAGATGTTCAATAGCACAAGGTTAGAGAGTATATTATCTCTGAAGAAATTTATTCTGTTGAAGGTTTACAAAATGGATACTGTGATTCATATGATAAACAAAGCTGGCTTCCATGGGAATTTCGTTCAAGCATTGCTTGGAGTTATTGGCACTTGATGTTATATTGCGATTTGGTGTGGAGACATGGTAGAAACTACAATGATGATAGCACTTTGTGGACATGGTAGAAACTACAATGATGATAGCACTTCAAACATGATGATGTAAGCACTTATTAGAACATTTGGGAGGGACAGAAGGCTATTATTGTATACCTCGCCCTGTGCATATTAGCCAGAAGATATTGTAATTATGATGTAAGAAAGAAATAACCTGCACAATAGTACGAGAAGAGAGTCCAATATCGACCTCACCCCCCCCTACTAAGACTAGATTCAACTAATATTCATCTCATCTCCTTCAGTAAAAGAATAAAATGGTTTACAATAGATAGATTCATAGGGTTTAGGCTACTGTACCTCAATGATGGATCAACAACAGATTCAGAAGGTACAGAGAAATAGGGCATACCTCAATGCCATCCATGTACATGAGATTGCTTGAGGCGTTCAAAACCATGGATAATTTGCGGGATTTCCAGGGGAGGGATGTGGGTGGAGAAATGCATAATGGGGGATGTCCTGGGATTTCCAGAGGAAGGAGTCTCGTAGGTCATATTTGACCTCAGAAGACGATAATATAATCTATCTATCTATCTATCTATCTATCTCTTCTCTGTCTGAGGAGGAGAAGCCAGAATCCATGCTTTTACCTCGTCCCAAGTCCAAGCTCTGAACATTTCAATTTCTATAACCCTTGAGTAGTGCTGATGAGTCTGTTAAAATTATGAGGAGAGGAGAGGAGAGGCAAGAAGAAGCCTCCTGTTCATGGTCCTTTCGTCAGAGGAGGCAGGTTTCTGTGGTTAGACAAGGGAGCGGCTCATTAAGCGGGGAGTCGTACTTCTCTGCGAATTGCTGCTATTATTCATTTAGGCAATAAAAAGAAAAGATAGTGACCGCGTAGTAAGACTTCTCGCACTCTCACTCTCACTCCACCCAAACACCTTCCCAAGTCTCATACCCTTTTACATCAAACTTTGTTTTATTCCGTTGTGTTTTATTTCCTATTTGCAATAAATTTCTTTTCATTCTTCTCTTACTTCCCTTTCACTACATTGGCACTCTAAACTTCGTTTTGCCAACACTTTTTTTTTCTGATTTAAGCCAGCGTGTTTTTTTAGCACGAAGATAAAACTGGATTTACGCTGTTTAAAAGAAATGAAACGGTGTTTTGAGCTATAGGGATCATCAGCCTGGTTGAAGTGGTGATAGTTGGCAATGTTGTAGACAAAGATGAGTCAGGGGATGTTTCATTGGCAAACACTAACATGGATGGATGCTCCCTTCCATGATTGAAGAGGCAACGAACAAAAACTCAATCCTCCGAAGCCACCAACACATAATGAGGCTCAGTGGTGAAGAAGAAGACCAATATAGTCAAAACAGAAAGGGGGTGGAGAAGGACGAGGTGATCCAACTTCCACTCTTGCACTCTCCATTCACCAAAACCTAAATCTCCCAAGAAGAAGAAACAAAGGAAGAAGACGAAGAGTAGAAACACTACAAAAATAACAAAATATACCTTCTAAATGCCGGAAAACCCCAAAATGATCCCTCCTCCCCCGATGGGAGGGAGGAAACAAGTTAAACTAAAAATATAGTGAAGGTTAAAGAATAGCGCAAGGGTATGGTAAGGACATAGAATGAGTTGTATTTAAACATGATAAGAAGTTTTAGCTCAATTGGCAAAGGCTTGTTAGACAAATGGGAGGACACAGGTTAGAGAAGATCAAGTGCACAAATGAATGATATGATGGATATTATGATTGGTTTTTTGTTAGCGTTGGGCACTTGAGAAAAATAATTGCTTGCAAGTGGAAAAAAAGTGAGGTGCATGCTAAATAAAAAAACCACTCACTATTTTATTCATGGGAGAGCCCGTCTCAAACCCTATAAAAGGGCCAGGAGAGCTTATTGTTAAAAAACATTTTCGGGGTTGAGGAGGAGCTCGTTGTATCGACATCTTGGAGGATATTGTTTGCGTTAAGGTCTAATTTTGGATTTTCCACTTCTTCTCTACCTCCTCTTCTACTTCAAGAGGGTTTTGGACTTCTTCTCCACCTATGGAAGCATCTCACATTGACAACTTCGAGAAGGAGACCGCCTAGATTGAGGATGAACTCTTCGTTACAATCACGTGGAGGATCTTCGTTGCATTAAGGTCTAAAATTTGAAATTTCCCACTTCTTTTTCTATCTCCTCTTCTAATTCTGAGGGTTTCATAACTTCTTCATCATCACAAGGCTCATCAAGCAATAGCGATTTCAAGATGGGGACTGACACAGAGTGACCAAAGAACACTACACCAACTTCGAGGGACCGTTGTCATTAGTAGTGGTTATAGTCTCTTTGGTTCACTCAACTTGCCCTCATATTTTGGAAGGTTTTACAATAAAGGTATACATTTTGTTGTTCTTCGCTTTTCCTCCATCTCCTCTTCGTTTGTGGAGGTTTTCACAATCTTCAGTATCATCGAGCTCCCCACGTGTCAACAACTTCGGAGAAGGGTTCAACTAGTCACACATTGGTTGTGGACATGAGCACAAAGTGGAACGAAAATACTACTCTAACATCGAAGCGCCATTGTTGTCGAAAGTGGTTGTGGTCTTGGAAGCCCACCAGACTTACCTTCACAGGAAGCTCATGGCATTTCAATTTGTGAACCCTATATTTGATGTAAAGAAACTCTTATTCTCTAACTAATCCGTGTACTTTAGGTCTCACTCTAGTGTTCTTGTTGTTAAATCCATTTTAGTTAGTGTTATCCTTGTAGGATTAACAATAATTGTGTGCTAATCACTCCCCCCCTTCACTGTCGTGTGTGTATAAGGCGTGAAAAGGTTTAGACAGTGCCCGTCATTTGAATGTTCACCTCATCCCCTGCGTTTGCATCAACCCCTACGTTCGACTTAACCTTTACCTTCACCTCATTCCCCTACCTTCGCCTCAACCCCTATGTTCATCTTGTCCCTTACGTTCACCTTGCCTCTTATGTTCACCTCGCCTCTTTGAGCACGAATTATATAAAGAAGACCCACACAAGGAGAAGGTGTTCTAAAGAATCTTCTCACACAACAATACGTCTTCCCCAGCTTAGGTCCCATCTAATGTTGCCAGAATAGCATAAACATGCGCGTTTACATGGCATTACCTTTTCTTAAAGAGAGTGTTCCACCTATCACATCAAATGCTCGACTATCTCCTTCTCACAAATGTATAAAAATGCAACCCTTTTTTCACACTGATTAATATGTAGAAACATAATAAAGTGGAAACCCTATCGTCGAAGGTTCCCAAAATGAGTTCAAGGTTGTTCAACCCACAATCACCTCTCCTCTTACGTTTTCCTCTCGAGCCCACACCAAGATTTTTTAGTATGAATTAATAAAGGAGATTCATACAAGGAGATCACAACCCAGTCGAAAGAATCATCTCAGATGACTTCACGTTCTCCTTTGTTCAAGTCCTGCCTGGTCTCGCTCAAGTAGCACACACACACGCTTTTGCATGACACCACTTTTTATATAGAGAATGGGCCACCTACATCATTAAATACTCGTCTACCTCTTTCTCATAAATGTACAAAAATGTGACCCCTTTTTTAGATTGGTTAATATGAAGAGATATAATAAAGTGGATCGCCATGTCATCTAGGGTTTCCAAAACAAGTTCAAGGTCGTCCAACCCCTAGATTCGTGGGTTGCGCATAGTTAAAGCCCGCCCACCCAAATAGAGACGAGGCTACACCCCTCAATACACAGTCTATGGCCTTAACCATTAGGTTGCTTAATTTTTTGTTTTTATATTTATATTTTTATCATAGTTCTAGCCATACTTCCGATTCATGTTATACTCGTATGTGGGAGAAAGCACAGGAATGGCAACACTATTATAGCTAACATGTAGCTAAAATGGCCATAACTATTTAGTTATTTGTTTAATTAAATTTTAGTGGGCAAACCTTAAAGATTATTTACGAAATTTGTTTGATTGATTAATTAAATACATATAATTTATTATAGTAAGGGAAATATGGGAACACTCAAAATTTTGAATTTGGGCATACACGTAGTGGAATATGGGGAATAATGCACTCATGTAAACTCGACTTTAATGTCACCAAAATCCTTTCAATACTGAGATTTACACCAAAATTCAAATAGATGGAGCACTCTAATTACGAATGCAGATGAAGCGCCTACAACAACACAAAATCTCAGAAATCAAAATTGTACCATTAGACCACCAACACACAACTAGTTCCCTATTTATCAAGGTATGCATCAAATACAAAATATATACTTATATATAACCTATTTTTTTCTTTTATTGTAATTGTCTTATTATAGTTTTTACATGTTTATGTTTAGGGCGAAGTTGTTGGAGTTGCAGACAAGGATGTCGCAAAAATCTCAGTTCAACAGGTGAGTTTTTATTTATTTTTGAAATCGATGTGGATAGAGTTTTTATGTTAATTTCTTATTAGGGTTGCAGACAGGAAGCAACAAATTTTCGATTAGAATGACTGTCTACAAATTTCATAGTAGGGTTGCATACAAACATTCTAACAAGAAATTTCATAATATGGTAGAAATTAATATCGGTTGCGAATCAAATTCTAAATATTTGATTTTGGTAGAATTAGAATCTATGTTTGAAAGTTCTAAATTTGTGATTAGACCAAAGATTCTACAACATTCATATTAGGTTTGATTTGGCCTCCAACGATTTTGGGTTGTTTAGGATTTTGGTAGTTCATAAATATTTGTTTAGAATCAGATTCTAAATATCTTATTCTGATTTATTTACGAAGTAAAAACATGGGAAATCAATTGCTCTAATTAGAATCAATCTTGCTTCTTGAATAAATCTTGTTAAGGATCTTTCTTCCTAAGTTAGAGACCATGTCCCCACCACATACATTGGGCCACAAATTTGTTGTACATACATTTTTCATTTCACTTACATCCACCTTAGACATTGTGTCCATTTTTGCCTCCTTCAATGCTTCTTTTTGTTTAATCTTGTTTAAACGCTCATTTTTTTCTAATGAGGCTTTCTTACTTTCTCTAATCTCATTCTTCAAGTTTTACAACCATTTTCGTAAGACTCTAATTCTGAATTACAATAATTTATAGTTTTGCATTCTCTTTCATGATTGCCCTAATCTCTTCACCTTGCTTGTGTATTATTTCTTGAAGAGAAATCAAATAGCTCACAAGGATTGTCTCCATTGTGGCTAAGTTTGTTGCATTAATATTAAGAATATTTGGTGATCTCAACTCATTATTAATCTTGATCCTATACTTTCTGACTCCCTAACAAGTGTTTGCCATTGTATGACCAAACCCTACAAGAAGCATACATCTAAAATTAGTATAACTTTAGTTGATTATAGAACTTATTATCCTTGGTCATATCATAAATCTTGTTGAGAGCTTTGATTCAAGCCATAGCTTGTCAAAATTGGACCTCGTATGTCCAAGTTATGACAAAAACAAATTTGAAGAAGACGATGAGAGAGAGAGAGAGAGAGAGAGAGAGAGAGAGAGATGGAACAACAATTGTGATCTATGCATTATAGCTTAGTGTTGAGAATTGAACTCAACTTCCCATAGGAATAGGTTTCACACTAGCTCATGGACATGCTAGGCTAGTTTTGTAAATAGTAGAAAGGGCCCTTGCCCTAGTTTAGTTGGTGTTTAAACCAACCTTTTGTAACTTTGTTGCTGTTGGATGTATTATGTTGGATGTGATATATAGTTTCCTTCTTGTTCTAAGAGCTCTCTCTCTCTCTCTCTCCCCCTCTCTCTCTCTGTTTTGCTCTCACATGCTCTTACTCTCTCTCTCTCTCTCTCACACACACATACACACACAATCCTTCTGCTACATACAACCACTCTTTCTTTTCTTTGCATGGTATCAGAGCGAGTGGTTTTCTGATCAAGACTAATCGATTGTGGTGTACTACATACCGGCGATCAATAGACCCGATTCAAGAAACAGGGAAGAAATCATCATGAATACTCAGATGGGAAGCGCTCTTTTCCTATAGAGAAGCTTGACAGTACAAACTTCACATCTTGGGAGTGCAAGATGCATCAGTACCTTGTCAGACAAGGATATTGGAGCTATATTGAAGTAGCTCACGAAATGCAACCCAACCCAACACACGCCGACTATCCCGTTTGGGAGCAGGCCGCAACCTGTGTGTTGTATTGCCATGGATCATGCGTACATGATCACATGCTTAGTTATATTCGCGAGGCGAAAACGCCGAAAGAAGTTTGGGGCAATCTCAAGAAGATCTTTGCGGTCAATACAGTTGCCCGTAAGCTTCAACTTTGTCAGGAGCTGAATAGTATTCATCAAAGGGACATGTCAATCGACAACTATAACTTGAAGATCAAGGAGTTATGTGACGCCCTCAGATCGATCAATGTCATCATCGATGATGATGAAATGGTGCAAATATGCCTCGACAGCTTAGCACCCCGATTTGGCTCTATTAGATCGGTCATCCTTGCAAGGGGGAACCTTCCTTCATTTTTCAATGTCCAATCAATATTGTTGGTTGAGGAAAATCACGCCTAACAAAGGAGCAACACACCAGAGGGTCATATGCTCTACTCCCAGTCGGATGATAGAAGAAATTTTGGCCGTGGAAATAGAGGTCGATTCGGACAAGGCCGTCATAGTCGGCAGACCCAAGAGCGTAACTCCCACCAATGGCAAGCGGATAGGAATAGTCCCAGAGAGTTCGGCAAAAGGGGGAGTCATCATGCCAGACCAAGAAATCATAATAACCTAATCGAATGCGGATACTGCGGAAAACTAGGTCACTACGAAGAGGAGAGCCGAAAGATGAAGCGAGAGTCGGCTTCAACGAGCCGACAGCTCACGAACTACGCATCGAATTCCGACTACGACGATCGTAGCAGAATGTTCATGATGAGGCACAAAGCACATTCAATGTCAACACAAGGTGAAACAAGCACGACGCCCACAAAGAATGTATGGTTTGTTGACTCAAGAGCATCCAACCACATGACGTCTCATGAAGATTGGTTTCGGGAATTATGAAAACACAAACGTCGCGGATATGTTGAAACAGGCGATGACACGACTCATCCAATACAACATATTAGGAACGTTCCATTCGGAAACAACGACAAACAAACCTACCTCAAGAACGTAGTGCATGTTCCTACCATCACGAAAAACCTGGTCTCGGTCAGCCAAATTGTCGAACAAGGAATGCCATTGCAACAAAAGGGTGACACCTCCACCAGATGGACGTCAAGAACGCCTTTCTTCAAGGAGAATTAGAAGAGGAGGTGTACATGATCCAACCACCCGGTTTTGAATCGCGCAATCATCCGAACGTCGTGTGCTGACTCAAAAAGCCACTCTACGGCCTCAAACAAGCACCACGTGCATGACATTCGAAGATCACACAGTATCTTCATCAAATTAGATTTCGAATGTCAAAATCTGATAAATCTCCGTACATTCGAAATGAGTTGGACATCATGATTATCATCATCCTATATGTGGATGATTTGGTCATCGGAGGAAAGAATCTCGCCGAGATTAACAAGGTCAAATCACTTCTCTCCAGCAGATTCGAAATGAAAGACCTACACGAGCTCCATTACTTTCTAGGCATTGAAGTAATTCAGACACCAGTCAAAATAATGATCTCTCAATACTACATTCTCAAGTTACTCTACAAGTTTGGATTAACTGAGTGCAAATCTGTGTCTACCCCTCTCGATCATGATCTCCAGATCGATGCCAATTCTGGCACAATCGAGAGCGAGCCAACTCAGTATCAACAACTCAACTTATCAGTCGGCCTGCTTAGCCAGTTCATGCAGAATCTGCGAAATCTTCATCTGGATTGCGCTAAGCAAATACTTTGGTATGTTAGTACGACGATGGATTATGACATCGTGTTTAAGTCAAATAAGATCATTCGACTCGAAGGGTACACAGATGCGGACTAGGCAGGATACAAAGAGGATAGACGATCCACATCCGGATTCGTCTTCTCCCTTGGTAGCGGAGCGATCTCCTGGAGCAGCAAGAAGCAACCGACAATCGCGCTGTCGAGTACGGAAGCTGAATATAGGGCCGCGGCCATCGCCGCGTGCGAAGCTCTATGGGTCAAGCGTACACTGAAGGATCTGGGCGTACCCATCATGGATCCGATTCGTCTATATTGCGACAACATGAGTAGTATCTACTTGGCACGGAACCCTTGGGGAATCGAAATTGGGTTCTATAAATTTTGTTAGTGTGCATGCGTGCTTGTGCATGTGTGTGTGTGTGTGAGAGAGAGAGAGAGAGAGAACCTAGATGGATGTATCTCAATTGGTAAGGTTACCCAATGGTCATGGGTTCAACCCTTATATTCCATAGTGGCATCTAATAAATTGAGACATATGTATGGAGTAATAGAGGCGCTAAAAGTCTTAACAACTTATCATTAGGGTACGTTAATTAAATTAAAGAGGGAGAGAGAGTTAGCACAAATGGATATAAGCTTAGTTGGTAACAAACACCAAGGAACAGTGTTAGTAGTCTAACAACTTATCATCAAGGTAAGTTAATTTAAATTAGAGAGGGAGAGAGAGTCAACATAGATAGATGTTAGCTTAGTTGGTAAGAAAGACATGACGATCATGGGCATTAGTAAATTAAAAGGATGTTAGCTTAGTTGGTACAAAAGACATGACGATCATGGGCATTAATTAGTAAATTATAGGATATTTATTATACATTATTAATATTAAAATTACAACAAATTAATATCTTGTACAATATAGACACAATTAGAAACCTTTAATTTTATTTTCTTGTTTGAGACTATGTCAATTAGAAACCCTAAACTAAGTTTAGGTACTGATGACACAACGACTTATGTCAAGGCTGATGCAAATAACTTGGGCAGATTGCAAATTGCAATTGATGAGTACTGTAGGGGATCAGGTGCTAAAATAAATTGGAATAAATCAGTGGGCATTTGGATCATTAATAAGCCAGTGTTAAATTAGGCCCCAGACCCCAAACCCCAATTTTAGATGGTTGAGGAGAGGAAAAGTTATTAGATACTTGGGTTTTAAAGTTGGTATGGACATCGATTGATCAGAACACTACAATCTACTAGTGGACAAAATAAAAGCGACGCAAATATGGTGGAATGCAAGAAAACTATCCTTTGCTGGCAAAATTGTGTTTGCAAATAAGATTCTGATGGCCACTATATGGTATACTGTTGTATGCTAGATAATCATGGCCAAGTCTATGAAATTGATAAAAACGTGTAAGGAAATGAGGAGAAAGAGTGATTGAGATGCAACGGAAATGTGTGTGTGTGTGTATGCACGTAAGGCAAAACAAAGAGAGAGAGAGAGAGCTTAAGACAGAGATAAAGGACATTAACAAAAAATACTTCTAACAGTAACTAAGTTACAAGGGGTTGGTTTAAATACCAACTAAGCTAGGGTAAGTGCCCTTTCTACTATTTACAAAACTAGCCTGGTATGTCCATGAGCTAGTGTGAAACCTATCTCTATGGGAAGTTGAGTGCGACTCTCAACACACCCCATCAAACACAACTTCTACTGTCAAAAAGTGGTTTCGGTTCGGTCTTTGGAATCCGGCTTCCAACGCTTGTAATCCTCGAACTGGATTGTTTGGCTTTTCGGCTTCGTGCTTGGATCGATTAACTATGTGTTATGTACTCACGTATTGTTCTGTGTTACGTCCATGTCGACTGTAGTACTCCCCCTCAAGCTCGGCAATGTGGATGTCGTGAGACCAAGGTTCGATGCGAATTGCCCGAGCATGTCATTCCTAAGGCCTTCGTAAAAATATCCTAAGACCTACAGGTGCTTACTGATATGTTGTAGATCGATTTCTCCGGCCTGTACGCGCTCGCGGATGAATTGGTAGTGCACTTCGATACGCTTAGTATGCTCGTGAAATACAGGGTTCCGCGCCAAGTAGATATTGCTCATGTTGTCGCAGTATAGGCGAATCAGATCGTTGATAGGTACGCCCAGATCCTTCAGTATGCGCTTGAGCCATACGGCTTCGCATGCGGTGACGGCCGCACCCCTGTATTCAGCTTCCGTGCTCAACAGTGTGGCTGTCGATTGCTTCTTATTGCTCCAGGAGATCACTCCGCTACCAAGGGAGAAGGCGAATTCGGATGTGGATCGTCTATCCGCTTTGTATCCTGCTCAGTCTGCGTGTGTGTATCCTTCTAGTCGAATGGTCGTATTTCACTTATACATAATGCCGTAATCCATCGTCGTACAGATATACTGGAGTATCCTCTTAGCGCAATCGATATGAAGGTTTCATGGTGTCGTGGAAATCCGCGTGTGCGTGTCGGATAGGACGGGACCACAGGGGTCTTGGACTAGGGGGTAAGAGGAGGGAGAGAAGCTAGGGAGTTCAACCGAGGAGAAAGATTAAGATGCGAGAGATTAAGATTGAAGAGAATGAGATCTAAACAAGACAAGATACATTATGGAAAGCACCACACCAATTATAACCATGGCCGTGTAGGCCGAATGTAAACCCTCTAGATGAAACCCTAACCGGATAGGGGAAAAGAAGAAGAAGAAGACGAATGAAACCCCTAAAATGAGATCCTAAAACCCAAAATTCCGAAACCCTAATGGCAACCCAAAGAAACCCAAAAGTGGAAGCCCCTCAAAAATGGCCCCTCACTCCCTTTTATAGTAGTAAGGGGTGAGGCACATTACATAAAGAAGAGGTTAACCCCCCTTCTTTCAATGGGTGGAATATTTGGCCTTGATCTTAGGAGGAGAGATTGATGGAGCCTTAATTCCCTCTCCTCACACACACACTATGCCCACTATTCACTACACTCGTACTTCATGTACTCTCCCTTTAGTCTACATGTGCATGTGCACATAAGTGCACATCACATTTACACTTTATGAATTTTCGTAGTGCACTTTTAACACCTTACATTTCCCTTCCTTTTTTACATTTATTTCTTTTACAAATCTCCCAAGTGCATGTGCAATGTTGCACATCCCCATTTTATCCATCCCACTTGGTTTTCTCACCATGGCCGAAAATCCTCATGACAGCAGATTCTACATGAATTGACTAAGTAGGCCGACCGAATAACTAAGGTCGGGTCGCGTAATGGTGAGATAGATTAAGCTGCCGATCAGTTGGCGATACTGAGTTGACTCGCACACGGCTGTGCCAGAATCGACATCAATCTTGAGATTACGATCGAGTGGGGTGGACATAGGTTTGCACTCGGTCATTCCGAGCTTGTAGAGCAAGTTGAGAACGTAGTGCTATTGAGAGATCATTATTCCGACTGGTGTCCGAATTACTAACAAGAACTACACGCTCCGATGAACAACGCTCGGCCACAACCGAGCTTAGAATCATACATAGAAAACGGGTAATGAACGCACGACACAAAAGGAGAGAAGAGTACACAGGATGTTTAACGTGGAAAACCCTGAGAGGGAAAAACCACAGGAGTCCACAGACTCCAAACTATCACTATATCACAATGATTACAACAGTGGCTCACGGATGCAACAACCTCGTGCTCATGATCTTCGCCACAGGTGGCGGTTACAACAGAGGCAACGACCTCTTCCTCTCTCTCTCTATACATTGTTACGCGCTCTCTAGTCTTGCACCAACAAGAATGACAACAACTACAAAAAACTGAGTTTGCCCTAAGTCATATTTATACTAATATGACTTTTCGTCTATTTACAAATATAGCTCCAATGGACTCTCAGGAAACATATTTATGAATATGCCCCTTCATCCGGTGAGCACTTCTCACCGGGCCTTCACCATCCGGCTCTTGCCGGGTACTCCTCATTGGGTTCTCACCGGGTCTTCCATAGTTGGGTACTCCTCATCCGGTTCTCACCGGTCTTCCGTAGCTGGGTACTCCTCGTCCGGTTCTCACCAGGTCTTCCGTAGCTGGGTACTCCTCATCCGGTTCTCATCGGGTCTTCCATAGCTAGGTACTCCTCATCCGGATCTCACCAGGTCATCCGATCCGGAGGGACCTGTTTCCTAACAAACTCCCCCTTCACTCCGGCATGGGATGTCTTAGTAGTCCAACCCGCTTCTGACATGCATTCAGCTTGTCAGGTGTCAGTACTTTGGTCAACATATCTGACCCGTTCTCGGCCGTGTGGATCTTCGTTAGCGCGAACTCCTGGTCATCTACTCTTTCCCGGATCCAGTGATACCTACGCTGGATATGCTTCGTCTGGGAATGGTAGGCCGCATTCTTAGCAAGGTGGATGACACTTTGACTGTCGCAATAGAGCCGATATTCATCTTGCCGGATACCGAGCTCTCCGATGAAGTCCTTCATCCATAATATTTCCTTGCCGGCTTCCACAACTGCCATGTATTCCGCTTTCGTGGTTGACAACGCAACCATCTTTTGTAGTCTCGACTGCCACGAAACAGCTCCCCCTGCATATGTCATTACATACCCAGATGTAGACCGGCTGGTATCCACATCAGCCGACATGTCCGAATCGGTAAAACCGTCGAGTTGAGGTTTACCAGAGCCGAATCGGAGACACATGTTCGAAGTGCCCTTCAAGTACCGGAGTATCCATTTGACCACGTTCCAGTGCTCCTTGCCAGGATTGCTCATGAACTGGCTCACCACTCCAACTGCGTATCCTATATCTGGCCGGGTACACACCGTTGCGTACATTAAGCTCCCGACGGCAAAGGCATATGGAACCTTCATCATATCAACCTTCTCTGCTTTCATCTTCGGGCTTTGCTTACCGGATAATCTGCAGTTTGCCGGGAGTGTCGATCCGACCGGTTTCGCTTCTAACATGTTGAACCGCTGAAGCACCTTTGTCACGTATTTCTCTTGTGACAGCCACAATTGCTTCGTTGGCCGGTTCCGGATGATATGCATCCCCAACATCTGTCTTGCCGGACCCAAGTCTTTCATTGAGAAGGTCCGGTTGAGAGCCTTCTTCAGCATCCGTATTTTGGCTTGGTCCCCTCCGACGATCAACATGTCGTCCACGTACAGAAGGAGTATCAGGAAGTCGCCTCCTTCGAACTTCTTCACAAACACATAGTGATCAGCCTGCGTCTTGTGGTACCCTTGATCGGTCATGAAGGAGTCGAACTTCCAGTACCATTGTCGGGGAGCCTGCTTCAGTCCGTACAGGCTCTTCTTCAACCGGCAAACCAAGCGCTCCTTCCCTTTCTCCACGAATCCTTCCGGTTGCTGCATGTAGATCTCCTCTTCGAGGTCACCGTGAAGGAATGTTGTCTTCACGTCCAGCTGCTCTACCTTGAGGTCCATGCTTGCCGCAATACTCAGCACCGTCCGGATGGAGGTCATCTTTACTATCGGGGCAAATATCTTGTCGAAGTCCACACCCTTCTTCTGCTGGAACCCCTTGACCACGATCCTGGTTTTGTATCTCAGGGGGTTGCCGACATCTCCCGGTTTCAACTTGTACACCCACTTGTTTTGGAGTGCCCTCTTTCCTTTCGGCAACTCCACCAATTCATACGTATGGTTCTCATGGAGGGAATCCGTCTCATCTTGCATGGCACTTAACCATTTGCGGCTATGGGCGTCACTTTTAGCTTCCTCGAAGCTTTTTGGCGAGTCCCCCTCATCGGTCAGCAGCACATGCTCTGCATCCGGAAATCTCCGAGGGGCCCTTCTCTCTCTGAGAGGATATCTCCGTCTTTGGGCTTCGGTAACCGGCTCCTCCATTTCCTCTTCATCCGAATCCGATTCGGGGTCTTGGCCAGTTCCGGTTTCAGCTTCCTCCACTTCTTCTTCTGCCGGTTCGGTATCCTCACCGTAACCGGCTGGTTCCTCGAGTGCTAACCGATCTCTTGCCGGTTGGGTCTGCTCATTGTAGAATTGATCCTTACCGGTCGACTCGGGGTTCATTATCTTCTTCTCCGACTCCCAGTCAACGAGCGTCTTGTCCTCCATGAAGATAATATCTCGACTCCGGAATACCTTCTTGTCGACCGGGTCCCACACTCGGTAGCCGAACTCATCGTCGCCGTAACCAAGGAATATGCATGATCGGGTCTTCGGATCTAGTTTTCCTCTCCGGTCCTTAGCTACATGCACATATGCAAGACACTCGAATACCTTTAGACGCCGGTAGGACACTTCCTTACCGGTCCAGACTCTCTGTGGCGTGTCTCCGTCCAAGGGTACTGAGGGTGATCTGTTTATCACATATGTCGCCGTCGACAGTGCCTCAGCACAAAACTTCTTGGGTAGTTTTGCATGCGCCAGCATACTCTGGACCCTCTCCATTATGGTCCCGTTCATCCTCTCGGCCAACCTGTTTAGTTCTGGCATCTTCGGCACGGTAATTTCGAGCCGGATTCCCTTCGAGTGGCAATACTCCTCGAACTGCCCCTAGTATTCTCCTCCGTTATCTGCTCGAACCGCCTTCAGCTTCCGGCCGATTTCTCTTTCCACTCTTGCGTGGAGCTCTTTGAAGACAGATAACACTTGATCCTTCGTCTTCAACGGTGTGGCCCACAGCTTCCGGCTGTGGTCATCTATGAACGTCACGAAGTACTGCGATCCTTCATGTGACTTTGTGTCCACTTGACACACATCAGTATGCACCAACTCTAGTGGTGCATTACGTCTCATCGGTGGCCTTGGTCGGAAGGAGGTTTGGTTTTGCTTACTGGCCAGACAATCAGTGCACTTCTCCAAGTGCACGTTCTTCACTGGAATGAGGTTGTTGTCTACAAGACTCTTCATCCCCTTCTCACTCATGTGACACAACCTTTTGTGCCACAGCTCACCGGTAGTGTCGGATGCCACGTTCACTTCCTCCGGACATAACCGGGCATTCATCAGGTACAACGTGTTTACCTTCTAGGCCCGAGCCACAATCAGGCTCCCTTTGCTGAACTTCATAACACCGTTCCGGATGCTACCCGTGTAGCCTTCATCATCTAGCCGACCGGCTGATATCAGGTTCAGACGAACCTCTGGAACATGTCGGACATCCTTCAGCAGCAGCTTGCATCTGGTTGGTGTTGCCAGCTACACGTCTCCTATGCCGACAATTCGGAATGTACCTTCATTCCCCATCCGGACACAGCCGTGATCACCGACTGAGTAGGATGAGAAGCATTTCCGGTCTGGGGTAAGGTGGAATGACGCTCCAAAGTTGACCACCCAGGTCATCTCGTCGCCGGCAAGGTTTAGCTCACTCTCCTCCGCGATGAGCATCAACTCTTCTTCACTTGCCGCGATTGCCGTCGTTCCCTTCCGGTCCGACCCCCTCCGATATTTACAGTTCCGGTCCGGTGTCCGCTTCGAATTGGTACCGTCTGTTTCCTTGTCTTTTCGGAAATGCCAACAGTTCTTCTGGAAGTGTCCCGGCTTGCCGCAATAGAAGCAAGTAGGCCTCCCCCTTGACTTTGACCGTGTCCCCGACTTCTCCCGGTTCTGGGGACTACGGTTCCTTTGTCTTCCGCGTTCCGATTCGGTAAGGAGCGCTTTGGAGTCGGAGCTCGTATCCTTATCTTTCCGACGCGCCTCCTCATCTAGCAAGCTCGACTTCACTCTTGCTAGGGATAACCGTTTCCCTTCCGGCCCGGCGTTGCCCAAAGTGACAACCAACGTCTCCCAGCTATCTGGTAGGGAACCGAGCAGGAGTAGCGCTAGTACCTCATCGGTGAGAGGTACTTCCATTGATGTTGCCTGGTGTATCATCCCCTGGAAGGCATTCATGTGCTCCGCCATGCTGGAGCCATCTTGGTACCGGAGTCTTACTAGCTTCCGGAATACTGAAACCTGGTTAACAACATTTTTGATCTGAAACATAATGCCGATCTTCTCCCAGAGCTCATGAGCCTTGCTCTCTTCATTGAAGTTGTTGTATAGACTCATGTCGATGAAGCACCGTATGTACGCCGTTGTCTTCATATGCATCACCTCCCATATCGTGGTGTCGATTTTGTCCGGTCTCTTGTCCCCGAATTGAACCGGCAACCAAAGATCTTTAACCACGAGCATGCCCCTCATCTTCGACTTCCACACCGAATAGTTGGAGCCGGTGAGCTTAAACATGCCTCCCAACGAATCGTCCATTTTCTGTGTCGTTTCGCTCTAATACCACTTTGACAGGAACTACACGCTCCGATGAACAACGCTCGGCCACAACCGAGCTTAGAATCATACATAGAAAACGGGTAATGAACGCACGACACAAAAGGAGAGAAGAGTACACAGGATGTTTAACATGGAAAACCCTGAGGGGGAAAAACCACGGGAGTCCACAGACTCCAAACTATCACTATATCACAATGATTACAACAATGAGCTCACGGATGCAACGACCTTGTGCTCACGATCTTCGCCACATGCGGCGGTTACAACAGAGGCAACGACCTCTTCCTCTCTCTCTCTATACATTGTTACGCGCTCTCTAGTCTTGCACCAACAAGAATGACAACAACTACAAAAAACTGAGTTTGCCCTAAGTCATATTTATACTAATATGACTTTTCGGCTATTTACAAATATAGCCCCGATGGACTCTCAGGAAACATATTTATGAATATGCCCCTTCATCCGGTGAGCACTTCTCACCGGGCCTTCACCATCCGGCTCTTGCCGGGTACTCCTCATCCGGTTCTCACGGGGTCTTCCGTAGTTGGGTACTCCTCGTCCGGTTCTCACCAGGTCTTTCGTAGCTAGGTACTCCTCATCCGGTTCTCACCGGGTCATCCGATCCGAAGGGACCTGTTTCCTAACAATTACTTCAATGCATAGGAAGTAATGGAGCTCGTGCAGGTCTTTCATTTCAAATATGTCGGAAAGAAGTGATTTGACCTTGTTAATCTCGGTAAGATCCTTTCTTCTGATGACCAAATCATCCACGTAAAGGATGATGACAATCGGGCTATTCGACTCATTTCGGATGTATAGAGAAGTGTCGGACTTTGACATTCGAAATCCAATCTGATGAAGCTATTGCGTGATCTTTGAGTGTCACGCTCGCGGTGCTTGTTTGAGACCGTAGAGAGGCTTCTTGAGGCGGCATATGACATGCGGATGATTACGCGATTCAAATACGGGTGGTTGAATCATATACACTTCCTCTTCTAATTCTCCTTGGAGGAAGGTGTTTTTCACATCCATCTGGTGGAGGTGCCACACTTTCGCCGCTACAAGAGCAATTGCAGTCCGCACGGTGGTCATCTTTGCCATTGGGGCAAAGGTTTCTTCGTAGTCAGCGCCGTGCATTTGTGCATACTATTTCACAACAAGCCATGCTTTGAAGCAATTTATAGATCCATCAGGATTGTGCTTCACCTTGTAAATCCATTTGCAAATAATTGCTTTCTTGTTCGAAGGGTGAGGAACGAGATCCCAGGTCTTGTTTTTGCATAATGCTTCCATTTCCTCATTCATCGTATTGACCCATCGCGGATCCTTTACGGCTTCGGAAAACGTCTCCGGCTCCCGTACTGACGCTACCTTCATCATGAAGGCGTAATGGTACACAATATAATTGTTGTAGCTGAATCGGCTTACATGGTTCTTTGCACAGGTGGATCGACGGAGCTTCTTGGATGCTAAGGATTTCTTCGCTCCATCTGTTCAGATGATTGGGATGTCCATGCCTTCGAACTCACTGTCGAGGGAGTGAGTCGACGCGTTGTCGATTAGATCTTCATATTTAGACATCTTGGCCTTCTCTCTGTCGAGTTTCGGACTCAATCGAAATGTGCTTTGGTCACTTGGGGGCTCCCGTGGTCCACTAAGCCGTGTCATAATTGGGCTTTCTTCGTACATGCGCCTGAGCCGATCTTTGTCTTCTATCTCCATTTCAGTGGATTCCAGGTTGAGCGGAGTCAGAGTCGAAGTTGTTTTTGGTGCGTACCAGGATGTGGACTCGTCGAAAACGACATCTCGACTTATGGGAGCTTTTTGGGTAGATGGTTTGTAGCATTTGTACCCCTTCTGTTCAAGTGAGTATCATACGAGGATAAATTTTTCTAACTTCGGCTTGAGCTTTTGTCGCGTATCGTCGGGAATATGCACGTAAGCGATTGCGCCAAAAATGCGGACATGTGATAAGTCCGGCTTCTTTTGAAAGAACCTCTCATGAGGAGTTACGTCGTGTACTCCCGAGGTTGTGCACCTAACCATGACGTATACAACCGTGTTCGCCGCTTTTGCCCAGTACGATTTCGACAGGTTCTTCTCATTCATCATAGCTCGAGCGACTTCTAGTATGTGTTGATTTTTACGCTCAGTTACGCCATTCTGCTGAGGTGTGTGACAGCATGAGAATTCTCATCGGATTCCTTCCTTTCGGAGATACACCGTAAACTCATCCAAAAGGTATTCTTTGCTTCCATCCGATCGAAGGCAACGTACGTTGTGCAACGTTGCACACGCACATGATGTTTTTGTAAAATATTAATAAGAACAAATGTAAATTGTAAGAAATGCACGACAAGATTCCTAAAATGTAAATGTGATGTGCACTTATGTGCACATCCACATGAGAAAGAGAGGGGTACATAGAAGTACGAGGTGAGTAATGGGCATGGTAGTATGTGTGAGGAGTGGGAGTTAAGGCCCCATCAATCCCTCCTCCAAGAATCTAAGCAAATATCCCCCATTGAATGAAGGGGATATTTAGTCTCTCCCCTTTTGTAACAACATTCTCTCCTTATGCTATAATAGGAGAGGAAGGGCACCATTGAGGGTTTGCCTATTTTGAGTGAGAAGAGGTATACCACTTAGGTCGAGGGTTTCTATTTGGTTTAGGGTTTCTTCATTTCTTTCTTTGCTTATCCGATTAGGGTTTACATTCTACTTATGTTTTGAGTCCGGCCCACGCGGCCGCGGTTGTAATCGCATTGTGGCTTTCATGCCCATAATATACATAACTTCATAAACCTTGTCTCTTTCTATTTTCTCTACCGTGTTAATCTCTTCCACTTTGCTCATACCCGTCTTCCAATCTACTCCCTAGTCCAAGACCCCCGTGGTCCCGCCTTATTCTACACGCACGCGCGGAAAAACGCGACAACGTGCCGACCCGTAGTTTTTTCGACTTCAACCTTGAACCTCTGGAAGTGTCCGAACACTTCGCTCTTCTGTCTCATCGGGTAGATCCAGGTGTGCCTGGAGAAGTCGTCGATGAACGTGACGTAATATCAGCATTCGTCAAGTGTGCTTGTATGAGCCGGTCCCCATACATCTAAATGTACAACATCCAAGATCCCTTTGCTCACATTCCGCACTTTCGGGAATGGATGTCAGCGTTGCTTTCCGAATTGGCACACTTCGCATACGCCCGTAATCTCCTTCACGGGTAAGTTCGGGAGTCTGATTACGACTCCTTTCGATTGCATGTTCTGAAGCTTCTAGAGATTGATGTGACCAATTCTCTTGTGCGACATGTTTAGGTCGGTTTCGACTTTGAGGCCCTTTGCAAACATGGCCGATTTTACCTCGTTCAATTCGAGGACAAACATACGGCCTTCACGACGGCTCTGAGCTACGACTTGATCTCCTCTTTCGATAAAGCACCCATCATTATTGAATCGTTTTTAGTAACACTTTTATCATTGTTGAATCGTACTTGCATTCCTTGTTCGACAATCTGGCCGACCGAGACCAGGTTTTTTGTGATAGTAGGACCATGCAATACGTTCTTGAGGTAGGTTTGTTTGCCGTTGTTTTCGAATGGGACGTTCCCGATATTCTGTATTGGATGAGTCGTGTCATCGCCTGTCTCGACATATCCGGGTCGTTCGGGTTTTCGTAATTCCCGAAACGAATCTTCCGGAAACGTTGTCGTGAAGAATGTGCTTCACAATATAAAAATGAACGTAAATATTGTATTTAGTAATATTTAATAAAACTTAAACCCACACCCTTATATATAAAGTACAATGTACATGCCACTAAGCTAGGCTATTTATTTTTAGAACTATTGTAAAGAATGTGCTTCAAAGATATAAGAATGAAGCTAAATATTGTATTGAGTAAAATTGAGAGACTTAAACCCTCAACCTTGTATACCAAGCACAAGGTGTACACCTCTAAGCTAGGTTAGTTATTGTAGAATGTATTTCCGTCATTATACTTATCCCATGTCTATTTTCATACATGGAAGCTCAAATGAGCGAGATGTCTATCATGCATCACATGCATTTCATGCATTGCATGCATGTCTTTACCCTCACATGCATTATAAAAAAACACGGTAATCAATCAAGAGAAAGTTAGAGAAATAAGATAATCAAAGAAACAAACAAGTTAGCTTGTTGGTGAAGAGGCTCGTGTTTCCAAGTTGGAGTCAAGGGTTCGAATCAAGAGTCAGTAGAGAAAGGGTTCATCTTGTTATCAAGCATTGTAAAGTTGGTAAAATCTTGTATTCGTAATATACATCATGTTCATATCATATACTTTTTTTTTTCTTAAATCATACTTTGTCTCTATCTTGCTTGTTGAATCATACATTGTCTCTATCTTTTATCTATACTCGTCTCTCTCTCTCTCACATATTACTTTAAACTCATATTCCTCTTATCCTTAATTTTCCTAACATTTGTGCGCAAGCCTTATAAAAGTTCCTTCAACTCCCCTTAACCTTAGTCCCTGTGACTTCGCCGCACGAACCACAACTACCCTCACAACGTCATGTGGTTGGATGCTCCTGTGTCAACAAACCATACATTCTCTGAGGGTGTGGTGCTTGTTTCTCCTTGAGTTGCCATTGAGTGCGCTTTGTGCCTCATCATGAACATTCCGCTACGATCGTCATAATCAGAATTCGATGTGTAGTTCGTGAGCTATCAGCTAGTTGAAGCCGAGTCTCATACCATTTTCCGGCACTCCTCTTCATAGTGGTCGTGTTTTCCACAATACCCGCATATGATCGGGTTGTTATGATTGCTCGGTCCGACGAGGTGGCTCCCCCCTTTTGACAAACTCTCTAGGGTTGTTTCTATCCCCATGCCATTGATGGGAGTTACGCTCTTGGGTCTACCGATTGTGACGGCCTTGTCCAAATCAACCTCTATTTCCATGGCTGGAATTTCTTCTATCATCCGACTGGGAGTAGAACATATGACCCTCTGGTGCGTTGCTCCTTTGCCAAGCGTGATTTTCCTCAACCAACAATATTGATTGGAGATCGAAAAATGAAGGTCCAGGGTTCTCCCTTGCAAGGATGGCCGATCTAATCAAGCCAAATTGGGGTGCTAAGCCGCCGAGGCATATTTGCACCATCTCGTCATCGTCGATTACGACATTAATCGAACCGAGGGCATCACACAAACTCCTTGATCTTTAAGGTATGGCCGGTGATCGACATGTCCCTCTATTGCATGTTGTTTAGCTCCTATCGAAGTTGGATCTTTTGTGCAGTTGTGTTGGCCGCAAAAATCTTCTTGAGATTTCCCCAAGCTTCCTTTGGCGTTTTCGCCTCTCGAATATAGCCGAGCATATGATCATGAATGCATGATGCAAGGCAATACAACACACGGCTTGCAGCCTGCTCCCAAGCGGGATAGTCGACATGTGTTGGGTTGGGTTGAGTTTCGTGAGCTCCTTCAATGTAGCTCCAGTAACCTTGTCCGACAAGGTATTGATGCATCTTGTATTCCCAAGATGCAAAATTCGTTCTGTCAAGCTTCTCGGTAGGAAGAGCGCTTCCCATCTGAGTGTTCATTATGTCGATTTCTTTTCTATTGATGAGCCAGTTCTGTTGATCGTCGGCGTGTACCACAACACAGTTGAATAGATTCGTTTAAGTCACCACTCGCTCTGATACCATGTAAGGAAATGAGGAGCAAGAGTGATTGAGATGCAGCGGAAGGAATGTGTGTGTGTGTGTGTATGCATGTAAGACAAAATAGAGAGAGAGAGAGAGAGAGAGAGAGAGAGAGAGAGAGCTTAAGACAAAGATAAAGGATTGTATGTTACATTATGTAAAGAATCGATGGTGATTCTTGTGCAACGGAATAGATGTGCATTATGTGCATATATGTGTGAGAGGAAAAGAGAGGAGAGAAAAGAGAACTCAAGATAAATAAATGAGAGGAAAATAGAATACTCAAGAAGAAGGTGTATATTTCACAAGTAGAATAAGATTTACAAAATATGGCATAACAAGGAGTCACAACCGACTTAGTATGAAGTAGGAGAAGGGTGCTTTATATATAGTCACCCTCTCTTTTCATTAACTAACTACAACCACTACTCTCCCTTGGGGAATGTGAAGACTCATAGTCATGGGGAATATGTAACTCATTAGTTATGTGTCATAGAATATAATTCTATGACACATAGTTAATGTGTAGAGAGTAGTCGTGTGACTCTTGACCTTTGAGTAATCATGGATTCTCAAAACGTGTGTTCACACGTTGTGTTATGTTGAGCTTGATTCTCAACACATTAACCAAAAATACTTCCAACAGTAACTAAGTTACAAGGGGTTGATTTAAATACCAACTAAGGTAGGGTAAGTGCCCTTTCTACTATTTACAAAACTAGCCTGGTATGTCCATGAGTTAGTGTGAAACCTATCTCTATGGGAAGTTGAGTTCGACTCTCAACAAAACGATTATCAAAAATTTCTTATGGAGGGATATGGAGGAAAAACAAGCTCGTGCAAAGGTTACTTGGACCACACTGATAAAAGGAAAAAGTGAAGGCGGGGTGGGATTGATAGATCCCGTGGTGAAAACAAAGGCCTTCCTAGGCAAATTGGTGGGCATGAGCTTGCAACCACCTGAGGCACCTTGGAAAATTCTATGGAGACGCAGATAGAAGATGTGGCTGCAGGGACAAGGTGGAAGCTAGCCAAGCAACCCCTTTTGGGGTTTTGTGCCAGAAATGCAACCCAAATATTGGGGATGTATGCGTAGTCTATGTGTTGTTGGAATTATGAAAACATGGCAAGGAACCAGAAAGAGGATCACATGTAGGTGGAGAAATGATGCATATGCCCAATTGTACACGTCAATTGAGCGGAACCCACTGATTAGAGATGTGGATGGGCTGATGATAGGACAAAAACAGGCTTTAAATGGGCCAACTTAATCAATGCCCAAGGGAATGCATTGGTGGATTGGAAGAGATTTCTATCTAATGATGTGGGTACTCAAAAGGCTAGAATATGGAGGATAAGCAGGGGTAAAAGCATGCTCAAAAGAATTATAAATGCCATTGCATGCAACATGCATACCTTGGAAGATTAAAATATAACTACCTCTGAAACTTAATGGATAGGACTTATAGATGCTGAGAATTGTCTAATAAATTGGAATTAAGGGTATGAAAGTAGGATCTAATGAGGCATGCTACTACAAAATAGAGCATGGAATGGCAATATGTGAGCAACTAGCCTATCAAAGTGAAAGGCCGATTAGGCTTATTGCAAAAAATGGAAAGGATATGATGATTGACCCTCTGCCAAGGGAGATCACCCCAACGGCAGTCTGTTGGCCAATAGAAAGGCATTCGAATCAGCTATCATGGGACCTAGCAATGTATTTCTAGAGAACTCAAGGACAAATTGAGGGTGTTGGTCCAATTTTTCAGGTACAACACAAACATTGGGAGGCAAATTATTCTAGAAAAAGAACACAACAAGATTGCAACACATAAATTTTGGATACATGAGGGCATTAGTGAAAGGAGATTAGATAAATTCTAGAAAATGATATGGCATGACAATAATGATTGCAAGATAATGATGTGCTTATGGCTTATAGCGCATAGAGCCTTGCCGGTAGGGACGTGGGGTGATGGCCCCAATGTAGACCCTAGATGTATTGTATGTGGACACTTAGAAAACATTTCCCATTGTCTATGGGAATGTCACAAGGAAACAATTGTATGGGGAAGGGCATTATGTTTGCTATGCCATGCCTCTAGCTCGTTCACCCTCAATTGGGGACATGCTTGTTGGAACTTTCTTGAGGATGATGTAGCGAAATATGATAGCACATGCAAAGCAATGTACAAAGGGGAGAATGGAATTGTTTGGCTGATCACTAACAACAGGGTACCTGTAGTTATTGCGCAAAAGCAAAATTTTGGAGATCTATGGATGCCGCTTGCACTCATTACCATATGCTGCATATGGACGACAAGGTGTACCAAGTATTTTCACCAAACAAACGCTCTTCAGTTGAATTAATTAAGCTAATATGGCACACACTAATAAATTATACATTGAGAGCACAATATGAGAAGATTGATGGAACTAATGATGTTTCGGAGTTACTAATGAGGCTGAATTTTAGCAAACATTGGTGTACTACACAGATGGCTACAACAAATGGAATGGATATATGATGGCAGTATGTAGTACCCAAATGGTTGTTCCCCCCTCCCATTAGTTGAAAGAGGGGCGTGAACAAGATGACATGTAGGATATTGAATGCAGGTGATGTGCATGAAAGATTGGCTAGAGACACGTGTGAAAGTGTAAGATAAAGAAGTGAGATCGCTCATGAATGATAGGATAATTTAGGCAAGGACTACTCGATAAAGGGATCTAAGTTGTGTACATTATAACTAATGGAGTATATTCTTTTTTGGATATTTTATAGTCTCATTGTAAAAGTGCAAAGGATTCTTTGAGGCCATCTTCTCTTACAAACTTGACTCGCAATATTGCACCGATGAATTGAATCCATTTAGGTACTCTAAATAAATATATTCAACCTTAATCTCCAAGAAATCAAGGTCCTGCAAATTCTTTCTTGACATATGAGGTTTTGGCCATTCATTTAGTTAAGAATTTGTGTAATTCTTCATATCAAAAGGACATAAATTTAGAAAGGCATGGGACAATCTCAAGAGTCAAGACAATCGTATATCTCCGAGCAACAACCACATATAAATCCATGGGATCACTCGCATGTTGAGTTGATAAATCAAACCTTTTATTCCATCATGTACAAAGTGATGTTATTTAAAGAAGAGAGCTTATAAGTAGCGTGGAGATGGAAGACGCATAAACTAACGATGGTTGATGATTTTAGGATCGTATGTTGTAGGATTCTTAGTCATTCATCCAATTGTGTACAAGTGAATACCAATCAAACAACTTTAAGTCAATGTGTATACAATAACTATGATATAAACCAAATAAATAAATAAACAAACATAAACGATAGATAGGTATATGGATATAAAAAGTTTGGGGTTGAAGACAATACCAATGTAATTGTGTGGGTAGGAATTCTTATGGAGCGAAGTATCCATAGTGGACCCTTCATCACAAGCAATAAAAAAGAGAGAGAACCATTATTTGTGATCCAACATGTTGTTTCTTAACCATAAGACTAAACTGAAGAAAACGTTAAAATAAAACATTTCTTTCACTTAACTTGTGCATTTGCACATTTTCAATTTCGAAGACTTTTAATCATCAGTGAGTGAGGGGAGCACGACACACCTAATTTGTCATCTTCCTAGATTTATCGAGTGCCGAGGGGCCTCCATGGCCATGTGATGAAGGAGAAAAGCAAAAGGAAAGTTTGTTGGTTGGTTGGTGTAAGTAGATAGTCAATGTTTAAAAAAAAACACAAACCAAAAAAACAAAACAGCCACACACGTCCCCTTTCCCCCTCCCAAAAATATAAAAATAAATGGGGGAGGATTCAATGGGAGGGGCAGGGCATTTTGGTAGATGCCAAGAGAAGGAAGTAAAAATTATATATGGGATGAAATATATTCTGGTAATGTCATCATAATGTCTCATCTCTTAAACTTTTGTTCTCTCTCTCTCCCCCTCTCCCCCCTAGGACGTGTAAACCAATCACTCCTATTTTAATTATGTACATAATAATGGAGTAGTATTTACATAAAAGAAGGAAGACAAATTGACCCACCACGACCTCTCGAGTCTCTACAATGGAAAGGCGCTGAATGAGTATGTAGTAGCAAGAGCAGTAAAGGGTAGGAGAACGACGATGATGCATGCTGCAAATGGGGAGTTGAATATATGTATATGTATATGTATATGTATATGTATATGTATATGTATGTAATGTAAAGGAAGAATTTGCTCGCTTTTTTATTATGATCATTAATTAAACAAAAAGAAAAAAAGGGAATATTATATAGATATTTTATTATTATTTTTAACAAAAAATAAATAAAATCGAGTTAGCCGCCTTCTCTAAATAGACTACATAACAAATATATGCATGCATGCCATAGCATCGACTGAATGACTAACTCTTCATGAAACCGCACATCTTTCTTTTTTACTTGTGAAATAATTGCCAACAGCAGCAGCTCTGTGTATGTATGTATGTATGTACATATGTTTTTTATTTTTATGGGAGGATTTGTTTTGTATGTATATGTATGTACATAATAGATGCCTCCTCCTGAGTCCTGGCCCCCTACTCCCCTTTTACCATGGTACCCATCCCAATGTAACTGCCAGCTATTATTTATTTGTATATATATATATATGTAAATGTCTTTCTCTTTCCTCCCTCTGGGACCCATTTTTTATAGTTTCACTACTTTGTCATTACTATTATCATTAATCTTTTACAAGTCAATAATATTTATTCAATCCATTATTCTCCTCACAAATTATTATCTTGGCCTAACTATTATCTATCTCTAATTATGAGCTACCATTTGAGGAGCAAGACCACATTATATCATTCTAATTTGGCAGACGTGAATGAACTTGATCAATTCATTACATTGCTGATCTGTCAGTTCATCATTTAGCATGGATATATATGTTTATCAGTGATGATACTTAATTAATTCAAGCAATCGAAAGCAGCAATTTACTCCTCGTGATGCTTAATAGTGCTAGCAATAATATGACAGCACTGATCCCATTATCAATACGATTAATAAGGACAATATGAACCCCGATACTGTGCAGGTAACTAATTACTCCTTAAACCTCAGCAGTTACATACAATATATACATACTTCATGGTTAATGCACCCTATACTTAATTATCAGTATACAGGCGATTTCAGGGCCGCAGACTAATCAGCAGTCAGCGTTCGCCGGGATTATGTCGTCGGATGATGGCCAATTACAGCAGGGTCTGGCGGACCTGCAATTAGAATCGATCCAGACTGCAGATCGCGATGGGTCTGGCGGTGCAGGATCTTCAGTGGCAGGGATGAGATGGCCTAGCCAAGAGACAGTCGCCCTTTTGAAGATCCGGCAGGAGATGGACTCCTCCTTCCGAGATTCCAACCTCAAACATCCGCTATGGGAGGAGGTGTCCAGGTATGACACCATTTTCCATTATCAGCAAACCTAACCACAATCCTGTAATCATAGCTAATCACAAAACCCAAATTCCCTTAATCGCTACAACCCAACCCATCATAAATTATCTCCTCTGCTTCTGAATACTTAACATCTATTCAATCCGACGTAAAGGATCACAGATCTCCTGACTAACGACATCTCCTACGCGTGCGCACATATATATATATATATATAAGCGAATCCTTGACGATGTAGTTGATCCCAAACGGGCCTCATATAGCAGCCTCCCAAAATACAACTACAACTACATAGATTTTATGTGTACATATATCATGTATCTAAAAGGTTTACATAATCATTCAATCGTGTAGATTTTTTTTATGAACTAAACATATTATACCAATAGTTACTTACTTGTAGCCTAAGGATATAATTATGCGGTATGGAAATCAACTGTAAACCAATACAATAACTGACGGCCTTACACAATTCAACTCACTCTAACCCAAAAGTTAAAACAATTGAAGAATGAATCATTTTTAATTCAGAACTTTAAAAATTGGCATTTGCGAGACAGGAAGCTAGGGGAGCTAGGCTATCAGATAAGGGGTGGCAAGAAGTGCAAGGAGAAATTCGAGAACGTGAACAAGTATTACAAGCGAAGCAAATTAGAAGGGCAGACGATGAAGGGCGGTGGGCAGAACAAGAAGAGGCAAGATGGGAAAGCGTACCGATTCTTCACTCACCTTGAAGCATTATATAGACAAGATCACGCTACTAAAACTGCTACTGTTATTACTGCTATGTCCACAAATAATAACAACAATGTGTCGGTT
>NW_028230680.1:0-45620 GCF_043228905.1 Azolla caroliniana
ACTCTTCATCCTCGCCTCCTTTAACTTTGCCTTCACCGATTCCATTTCCTCTAGATGCCTCTCCAGTTGTCGAATCCGCGCAACCAGCAACTCTTCCCGGCTCATTTCGTCTAATCAGTCGACCGACGTCCATGATGTTATTGTTCTCTCCACTGGAATGATCGGCTTTTGTTCGAACATGAGTTCGGCCGACATGTATCCGGTTATAGAATTGTGCGTAGTTCGGTCGGCCCATAGTGCATATGTAAGAAGTCTCGGCCAATTTCCGACTCGTCTGTCGTAGGCTCATACTATCGCTTTGACAATCGGCTCGTGCCCTCTTTCAACCTTCCCGTTCGCCAAATCACATCCTCGATCAAGAACCGACATACCGTTGTAGTCGTCTTGTTCGTTAATGCTCAGCCCTCTACCTAGTTCGTCAGGTCTTCTCTTGCTAACACCAAGTATTGGATCTGTCCTACACCAGTCGGCATCGTTAATATATCAACCATCCACTTAAAGTGAATGGTCGACGAGTAGGTCGGGTACAGTTTGTCATGGTGCCCGACTCCGAAATGTACCTAGCAACTATCACACATCGACACAAAATGATGCACATCTTTGTACATCCCCGACCACCAGTACTTCTCTTTCAGCCTTTCGAAAGTCACTCACGTTCCCCGGTGTCCGGACCAGGGACTCTAGTGGATGTCCAACAGCAACATTGACGAGTCTTTCGCCCGCGTCACCACCCAGAGTGGTGGGTTGTTCCTCCTCTTCGAATGCTGCCATATCACCCCGTCTCGCAAGAAGAACTTGTAATCCTTTCTCTGGATTCGACCGACCTCTTCCTTCATCCACAATGCATCATCTATCATCGTGCTTAGGAACCGTCCTATACGAGGCCACTCCTCGTCGTAATCATCCTTGTTGAACTTGTTCAAGGTTGGAGTGATTCGCCTGTTTAATGACAATTAAGTTGACTCGAAGAAGTCCATGCCAACATCCTCGTCTTCTGATAGCATGACATTCTCATTGTCGTATCACCCTCTCGATAGCATGTCAACCATGGCATTATCCTTTCCAGAGATGTGTCGTATCTTCGGATCGAGGGACTTAATGTATGTGATCCACCTGAGCATTGCCAGGTCAAAAGTCGCGCATCTGGAAACCATCCCAAGGATCGGGAGGCAGTCTTTCTCGATTATCACCTTCATCCCAATCAGGTACTCTTTGTCGGCCTTTACCGCCGAAACAATACCCCATAGTTTGCGCTAAACATGGGCGTATCCTCTGTGTCGCTCACTAAGGACCTTCGCGTCAAATCAGATGGCATTGTCATGAAGGATTCCGACCATATGAAGAAATGGAGTTGGATGTGCGTGAACGTGTGTGTGCACGGATGCACACGAATTAAGTGTTAGGTACAAACATATGTAAATAGCATAGGACTAGTGAGTACTAGGGAGTATTTACATAGTTTGCGCTAAACATGGGCGTATCCTTTGTGTCGCTCACTAAGGACCTTCGCGTCAAATCGGATGGCATTGTCATGAAGGCTTCCGACCATATGAAGAAATGGAGTTGGATGCGCGTGAACGTGTGTGTGCACGGATGCACACGAATTAAGTGTTAGGTACAAACATATGTAAATAGCATAGGACTAGTGAGTACTAGGGAGTAGGATTTAATGGGCACTTTAAAGACCCGCACGGATAGAGAGGATACGGGGATTTGATGTGAGGAAATCAGGGGGGGATCTCTAACAATGATCACGATGTAACGCCCCCCCCCCCCCCTTGTGCTATTAAAGGGGAGGCTTGAGCCTGTTTTAAGGATCCATGATCGGGGAGGACGAAGTGCTCTCGGTTTGAGTACCGATCTCTCTCTCTCTCTTTCTCTCTTCCCCGCTCTCTGTTTTCTTATGTGTGTGTGTTTCGTGCTGATCTGGGAAAGGAGGTGAAGCCTCTGCTCACGCAGGAAGCTCGTGAGCTCCCGAGTAGAGGTTCATCGTTCTATGGGTGTTCGTGGTGGTCGTAGTTCAGAGCACCATTGCCGGCCAAGTCCGGTTGTAAACATTCATTCTATGTTAATCATTAGTATTTTGTTGTGTCTCTTCTTGTGTTGGGTATTTCCACGTAGTTCCTGCTTGCTGTTGTTCGCTACGCACCCATTCTGTCTCTGGTGTGTACGTGTCCGAGTCTGTGGGTTCGTCAACTCATTACTATTGTCCAACAGCCTGACTAGAACAATACCTTTCTTCAAGCCCTTGTGCTAACTGTTCGGGATCCGGTGTTGCGTTATTACACGCGTGTGTGTAGAAGGGGCGGGACCACGGGGGTCTCGGACGAGGGAGAAAAGGGATGCCAAGAAAACCAACACCAGATACGGCCTGGATGCAACCGAACACGAGAGAGAGAGAGAGAGAGAGAGAGAGAGAGAGAGAGAGAGAGAGAGAGAGAGAGAGAGAGAGAGAGAGAGAGAGAGAGAGAGAGGGCGTGCGCACTACACCGACTCTTATGCACAGGAAACAAAGGGGTGGAAACACCCAACACTACCAGAGATGCGAATGTGCACAACCGAACATATATATATATATTACAATGGAACAGTTACAACTCCGGCTCCGAGCCGGACTAAGGTAAGTTAGGTCACAACAGTTGTCTGACGCCAAGCCGCCGTTGGGGAGCTCTTGGGCTTGTCGCGCCGAGCGGGGTCTTGCACAGGAAGCCGAGCCGAAGTAAACCTACAAAGGGGGGAAGATACTACCACGGCCACGAGCCGGTTACACTTAGAAGAAGAGAAGTTAACCTAACAGCTTTGCTACCATAGTTGCAGCTCGACTTCTCGAGAAGGAGAAGACTAAAGGAGACAAAAGAAGGAAGAATGAAGCTAACCCTAGAAAAACACGAAATGGTATACCCTTTATGAATCAAAATGGGCAACCCTTTCACAAAGGGTGCTCCCTTCCTTTTATAGAACAAGGAGAGGGACGCATTACAATGTGACATAAATCCCGACTTAAATGGGATTCTTTGTCCCGACTTGACTCCTATTATTCACACGTTTTACAAGGGTGAGCACACACGATGCACTCCGCCGATTCTCCCGTTATTTTCCGATTCCACCTAGGGACGGTTTTCTCCACAACATCTGCCCCCACCTAACCGTGCATCCACCGATATGCGCCAAAATGGACTCTTGCTGGAGAAGACCGGCCCACGCTTATCCTTCACCTTCTGGATCGACATCCATTCCAAGCCGATCGTTGTCACTATCCATGTCGTCTGGGTCCGGTTCATCCTCGTGCGCTTACCTCTCCGTAGGCCCATTCGACCCGTCAATAGGTCGTTCATCACGACCTCGTAGCACGCGCACTTCATTGTTGGCCTTTCACTTGGCCGAATGCACGCTCCGCTCTCCGTAAGTCCGGGGTCCTCCACTTGAGGAGCACTTGTAACGGCCCGCTTGGCCTCAGTCCGTTGCCACGTTGTCTTGGTCGCCGTCTTTGCCGCCGCTACCGTCTGTCACTCTCGGTCTCACACGGCTCTCGGGCCAGATGCTAGAGTCTCCAGAGTCGGTGCGTGCGAAGTCCCGGCACCACCGCTTCCCTTTTGCCTGTGGGTGTCCTCTACGTCCGAGGAATACTCGTAGTAGCTTGCTTGGCCCCTCTTTCGTCTTGCGCCGTTGCCGCCGGGTTGAAGCCTTTTGCTCGCCGTCGTCCCCTTGCCCCCACCAGCTTGTCATCTCGGGCTTGGCTTGCCACGCCAGTCGTTGCCACTTCGACTAAGCCGTTGAGACCTCCGAAGCGGGCGTGGAGGATCCTTCTGCGGCCTGTATCTTCCCCGGTTTTCGACCCGTGCAGCTCATCGCGCACCCCTTTCCGCGTTCCCGGCACCACCGCGTGCGTGCCGTCCTTTACTCGTGCTCCGATTCGGTCGTCGATAGCCACTTGCACGATTCTTCTTCAACTCTGGGTGTGCCCTTCTTAGCTTGGCACACCGCCCGTACTTGCCCTTACTGGCTCCTTCAGAAAACGTAACCGACCAGTAGGGGGTTCGCACTTAGACAACTTCCGTCTTGTCGACTATTGTCGATGCCGGGTCTCGTTCCTTGCTGCCACCAACCTTCTCTCTCAGTCTTACGTTGCCACGTTGGCCGAATAGCCGGAGTCTCCGGATCGGTGTGAAGATCCCATAGGGTTGGTCTTTGTTTCGTTGCTTGCCGAAATTCGGGTGTCTTTTGTTTGAGTCCCTCCCGGACTCTCCTCGTGTCTCCCGCGTAGTCGGGTCCCGCTTCCCGCCGCCACCAGCTTTCTTGTAGAAGATTGCTTGCGGAAGCGTTAGAAAGAACAATACACAAAGAGAGAGAGAGAGAGAGAGAGAGAGAGAGAGAGAGAGAGAGAGAGAGAGAGAGAGAGAGAGAGAGAGAGAGCAAAACACACTATTTTCCAAAATTATATGAATACTCTGTGCTCTGTATCTACAACGCGCTCATCAGCGCTATTTATACAAGTCCACACGGGACTGTTAGAAGTATGGTGTACTTCAATGCTCACACGAGCATCTGACACTAACTACGAGACTATAACTGCCTAGTAGTCTAACCTATACTAGGCTTCCGGTTACAGATTGGATCCGGCATACCGGCTCCCCAGCTCACTGGTCCTTACTGCTTACCGACTTGGTTGCTCACCGGCATACCGATTCATCTCGCTTACCGGCTCAGGCTTATTCAGCCGATTCGGCTCTGGTTGAGCTTGCCGCTCAACACTCCCCCTCAAGCTCAACCTGAGGTAGGGTCGTAGTGTCAACCTCTGTGGCAGCCGGTTCTTCCAACCGACTTCTCCTGGCGTCGCTTCGCCTTGCTCGCGTCCTTGTTCGGTCTGGTCCCGTTTGCCGCGACCCTTTTGGTTCTACGCGCCTCGACCTTCGGCATGTCTGCTCAATAGGCCCATCTCAGCTCCTTCGCTGCTATGACTCCGACGCTTGCCGATCCATCGGTTCCACCGTGATGGCATCAACTTCCGCTGCGTCCGTGTCTCCTTGGCCTCTCGTTGATCCGACTCATCCGGATCCGTCTGTTGATCCGAATTGGTTGTCTCCGACTCGTTCCAGCTCTTGTCTGAATCGGTATCCTCCGATTCGATTTTCGGCTTCAGGCCTCTCACCACATCGGACCATGTCCGAATCTTGGCCTTCTCCGTGCTTTCCTTGGCTTCTTCAGCCGGTTCACCGAAGTCGAATTCTTCATTCGACTCCGCATCATGGCCATTACGATCATGATGACCTCCGCATAGCATGCACTTCTCTTCCTGAGTGTACACTTCTTCTTCATAGCCGCTCACTCCGACCTGTTCGGATGTGCCGACTTCCTTCGTCGACTCGGCTTCATTTTTCTTCTTGTCTCCACCTCTACCGGTTCTTCTCTTACCTACGGGTTCAACCGTTTTTTTGCCTTTGCCCGTTTCGGTAGTGTCTTTGCCCTTGCATCTCCCCCTCAAGTGCGGCACGTCGAGATGCTGAACACCAAGCATTTCGGTAAAGTGTTGCAACTTGTCCGACGCGAGCGGCTTGGTGAAGATGTCGGCAACTTACCGATCCGTGTGAACATACCGTAGTTCAACTTCACCGCTCAGGACCCGCTCACGCACGAAGTGATAATGCACTTCTATGTGCTTTGTGCGAGCATGGAACACAGGGTTCTTGGCGAGCTGCATGCTGCTGAGGTTATCGCAGTAGATCGGGATCGGGTTCGGTACCTTGATCTGCAGGTCTTGCAGTAGTCGCCGAAGCCAAATGGCTTCGCAAGTGGCAACGATCACGCCCCGGTATTCAGCCTCAGTGCTGGATAGAACCATTGTTGGCTGCTTTTTGCTGCTCCACGCAACAGCCGCGCTCCCAAGAGAAAACATAAAGCCGGAAGTTGAGTGACGATCCGTTGCATCGCCAGCCTAGTCGGCATCCGTGTAGCCAACAAGCTCTTTGGTTATACCTTGTCGGTATAAGAGCCCCCGGTCCTTAGTGCCGCTTACATACCTAAATATTCATTGCGTGCATAGAAGGTGCTCCACGGTTGGCTTCTGCATGTATTGGCTTACCACTCCGACCGGATAGCTAATGTCGGGTAGGGTGATGGTCAAGTAGATCAGGCTTCCGACTATTTCTCGAAACCTTTTCTCATCGCAGGATGGTCCGGAGTTGGGACAGATCTTCTGATTCCAGTCCAGGGGTGTGGAGACAGGTCGGCATTCTGTCATGCCAAACTTGTACAGTATATTCAACACATAATGGCGTTGAGAAAGCAATATGCCGTCGGGGGTGCGGATCACCTTGATCCCCAAAAAATAATGAAGGTCCCCCAAGTCCTTCATATCGAATGCGTCTAACAACTGGGACTTGACGCGGTTGATTTCCGAAAGACCTGGGCCGGTGATGACTAAATCATCAACATAGAGTAAGATACATACCGGACCGTTTGAGCCTTGACGGATGAACAAGGAAGAGTCCGACTTAGAGGCAACAAACCCCATCTTTCGCAACCGGTGCGTGATCTTAGCATTCCAAGCACGGGGGGCTTGCTTCAAGTCGTACAACGACTTCCTCAGCCGACATACCGCCGACTTGTTCACCTCCGACTGAAATCTGAGGGGCTGAGTCATAAAGACTTCTTCTTCAAGATCTCCTTGAAGGAAGGCATTCTTCACATCCATCTGATGAAGATGCCACCCCCTTGCCGCAACAACCGCCAGTACCACACGAACCGTCGTCATCTTTGCTACAGGAGTGAAGGTCTCGTCGTAGTCGATTCCGTGGGTCTGCGCATATCCCTTTGCCACTAACCGGGCCTTGTACCGGTTAACTGTACCATTGGCATTGTAGTTTATCTTGTACACCCACTTGCATCCGATCGGTTTACAGTGACGGGGAGGGTCAACCAGGTCCCAAGTTCCGTTGGCATCCAGTGCCCGCATTTCTTCCTCCATAGCGGCACACCAATTTGCATCCTTTGTCGCTTCTACGTAGCTGTCCGGCTCACGCACTTCTGCGACCTTGGTCATGTATGCATAATGATGCGCCATGTACTCGTTATACTCGTACCGTTTAACGGGATCCTTCTGGTGGGTGGACCGGCGTAACTCACCGTTACCCGGTATGAGACCCTTCTTGGCTGGTTTGGTCTTCGTTCCCGAAGATCTGCCTATGTCCTTGCCGAAGTCAGATACGCACCGATCCGACTCATCATTACCGATCCCTTTCTCTTTGCGTGTGAACCGTCTCCTCGGTTCCTTGCGCGGGGAGAGCACGACAGAGTCTCCACTACTCGCCGTCTCATCATCCGACTGGTTGGACTGATCTAGTCTCTCATTTGGTCCGCTTAACCGGAACGATTCCGAACTCTCATCTTGAGTCCCGTCTTCATCTTTCTCTACTTGGGCCGGTTCGGGCTCACTAGCCCCATCCTCCGACATTGGGTCGGGATCAAAAGTCAGAGTCGATAAGGAATACCACGATGTCAATTCATCAAACTCGACATCTCGGCTGACTTGGACCTGCTTCATCCGAGGGTTATAACACTTATACCCCTTTTGCTCTTGAGCATAGCCGACTAGGATGCATTTTTCCCATTTTGCATCTAGCTTTCTCCGCTTCTCATCCGGCACATGTACATAGGCTATGTGGCCAAATATCTGGAGGTGTCTCAAATTCGGCTTGCGCCCGAAATACAGCTCGTGAGCTAACACCTTGTCCCCGATCCGGTTTTGGATGTAAACGACCATTTGGACCGCCTCCGCCCAATAGAACTTGGGCATACTCTTTTCCTCCAGCATTGCCCTAACCACGTCAATCAACGATCGATTCTTCCTTTCAGCCACACCGTTCTGTTGCGGTGTGTATCTGCAGCTGAATTCTCGCCGAAATCCTTTTTGTTGTAGATAGCTGTTGAATTGGCCGGAAAAGTACTCTTTTCCGCCATCCGACCGTAGGCATTTGATCTTCCTCTCTGATTCCCGTTCCACCATCTTCTGGAGGCTCTAGAAACACTCGAAGACTTCGCTCTTCCGCTCAATGAGGTAGATCCACGTATGCCGCGTGTAGTCGTCGATGAAGGAGACGAAATATCGACTCCCGCCAATGCTAACATTTTGTGCCGGTCCCCACACATCCGAATGGATAAGATCAAGCTTGTTACGGCTTCGATTTCTTTCGGTGGGGAATGGAAGCCGATGTTGCTTCCCGAGTTGGCAGGCTTCACAAATCTGGGCTCTCCGGCCGCTAAACTTCGGCAAACCGAAAACGACTTGTTCCGTTTGCAGGTCTTGAAGCCTTCGGTAGTTGACATGGCCGATCCGCTTGTGCCACAGTTTGATATCCGACTCGACCTTCTGTCCTTTGGCGAACAATGCGGTGCCGACATCATTGCTATTGAGGATAAACATCCTCCCATCTCTGCGCCCTTGTGCAATAACTTCGCCCTCATCCTCAATGAAGCACCCGAGGTGCGTAAACCGCACCTGCATCCCCTGGTCGACGATCTATCTGACCGACACCAGGTTCTTCGTGATCGTCGAAACATGTAATACATTCATCAGCTTCCCCCTCTGTCTGACGTGGCTCAAAGGGACTTCTCCGACGTGCACGATCGGGTGGGGAGTGTCGTCTCCGGTTTCGACAACTCCCGGTTGATACCGGCTTCTCCAAAAAGGAGAACCACTCCCCGTGGCTCGTCATGTGGTTCGATGCGCCGGAGTCAACGTACCACACTTCCTCCGATTTGGAAGTGGTCTTCTTCATTGAGTTTGCCTTATGCTTCATCATCAAGGCTGGCCCCTTACCGTTCTTGGATCCTCCTGATCCGTTTGCGTAGTGCGAGCTTTGTCGGCCTTCCTTACCAGTCTTGCCGGATCCGGATTTGTCTGAATCGGCACGCTTTCTCCAGCACTCGCTTTCCCTGTGGCCCTTTTTGCCACAGTACCAGCATTTCGTAGCGGATTTGTCTTGCCGGCCTCCGGCACCACCTTGACTCCCTCTGCTTGTGGAAGTCCCAGAACTGTTGTTGGCACGTTCATTGTGCCTTCGTTCTTGCTCTTGTCGGCCGCCTCCTTTGCGTTGTCGTGAAGAATTTCGGCCAGAGGCGGAAACCGGGAAGCATTGGCTACATTGGCGGGGGCAGCATGTGTGTTCACCCCATGTACATTTAGTGTGAATAACAAGGGGCCTTTATGGCGCCGAAGAGTAGTCAAGTCGGGACAGACGATCCCATGTAAGTTAGGATTTATCCCACATTGTAACGCATCCCTCTCCTTGTTCTATAAAAGGAAGGGAGCGCCCTTTGTGAAAGGGGTTGCCCATTTTGCATTAGAGGGTATACCGTTAGATTTAGGGTTAGTTACATTTCTTCTTCTTCTCCCCCCTTCGTGTTCGCTTAGGGTTTGCTTCAGCTCCTCTCCTGCGCAAGACCCCGCTCGGCGCAACGAGCTCGTGAGCTCCCCGACGGCGGCTTGGCGGCTGACGACTATTGTAACCTACCTTGGTCTGGCTCGAAGCCGAGAATGTATTCTTCCTTTTATATATATACATTTGCGTCTGTCTTTGTATATTCGCGTCTCTGTTGGTGTCGGGTGCTTCCCCTTTCTTGCGTTTCCTGTACATAAGGGCGTGAGTCGGGTCGGCATGTGTCTGTGTGTGCGTGTGTGCGCGTGAGTCGGTGTTAAGAGCGTGCTCCCTCCCTCCCTCTCTCACCCTTCGGTCGCTTCCGACGTTCTTCTGTGATCCCCGGAAACGGTGAAGCACGACTTCCTACGCTCCGTCACTCCCTAGGTCAAGACCCCCGTGGTCCCGCCTTTCTCCACGCACGCGCTGTCGAGATATTAAGCAAGTGCGTGTGGAATCGAGGCGGGACCGCGGGGGTCTCGAACCAAAGAGCAAGCGAGGGAGGAGAAAGAGAGAGAACCGGCTACGCAGGTCCGGGGATACACAGGGACTCGGCCCTTCAGCACGGAGAACGCGAGCAGAGACCGACACAGACAGATGTGAATAACTTAATATGTATATTAAGTAAATGGCTAATCACGACTACAACCCTCGACGGGGCACAGGTTGGTTACAACCGAACAGGCCGGCGAACAGATGCCGATGCCTGTTCACTTCGACGCACAAAGGGGCTGCCGGAAGCACTCGGGCGTTCCTCGAAACAGCGCGGGCCTCCTCGGAACCCTGCACAGAAAGCTATGGAGCTCAGAGAGAGAAGCGTCCAGAAACGGTCCGACAGCACTTCGTCCTCTCCGCGCGAGATGCCTGCAACAGCTCTTTCCTCCTCTTTTATAGCCCGACGAGCAGGCCGTCATGTCAGCTTTATTCCCTGTCCCTTTTGGACAGGGATCCGCTCCGTTTTTCACGCATCCGCGTAGTTACGCCGCCGACTCGTACAGTTCGCGCGCGCGACCGAAAAGACTGTTCGCGCGGTCTTTGTCTCCACTTGAGTTAGGGCCCGTTCCTGCCGATTATCCTCCCAGTTAATTTCTATGTACAACTTGGAGCGTGCGCGCGTGAAGAACCGGTTCCCACGCCTTGGTGCGCCGATTCCGCCTATGGACGGTTTTCTTCACGACATCCGCCCCCACCTAACCGCGCATCCTCCGGTATGCGCCAAGAGAGTTGGAACGGAGAAAACCGGCCCGTCTTCATTCCTCGCCCGTCGGTTCTCCCTCGTTTTCGGATCGTTCGTCACTGCTGACCAGGAGAGCCGGGTCTGGCCCGTCGTCGTGTCGCTTCTTGAACGCTTTGATCCGCTTCCCTGCAACCGGTATCGCCATTCTCGTGCCGTCGAGTTCCGCCAGGTGATATGTCCCGTTGTCATTGGCGCTCCGTACCACGTAAGGCCCGAACCACCTTCGTGCGAACTTCCGTGTAGCTCGGTGCTGGTTGTCGAGGCTGCTGTCGTAGACGAGCACCCAGTCACCTTCTTCGATTTTCTTCGGCCGGAGCCGGTGCGTTCGGTCGAACCTGGCTTTGTTCCTTTTCCTCGCCACCCGGAGCTTCTCCGCAGCCAGTTCCACGTCCTCCGGTCTCCGCTCGAGCTGTCGTATGCGCGCGGCCAACAATTCCTCCCGGCTCATCTCGTCCCTCCAGTCGACCGTTGCCCACGAGGAGATCGTCCGTTCCATCGGCATGATCGGCTTCTGGCCGAACATGAGCTCCGTCGGCATATACCCGGTTACCGAACTGTGCGTGGTCCGGTCTGCCCACAAGGCATAAGGTAACAGCCGCGGCCAGTTATCGACTTGGCCTCCGCATGCCCGAACCAACGCCTTGACGATCGGTCCGTGTCCGCGCTCCACCTTCCCATTCGCCTCCGGATTGTACGCAGTGGTGAGCGAGAGCTTGACTCCCAGCCGGTCGAACAACTCCGCGGCTTCTTCGGCGTCCAACTCCCCTCGGTCAGCCACGATCTTCCCGACGCACCCGTACCGGCATATCACGTCCTCGATTAGGAACCGGCATACGGCCGCGGTTGTTTTGTTCGAAAGGGCCCGTCCTTCCACCTGGTTCGTCAGATCCTCCCGCGCTAGGACCAGGTACCGCATCTGTCCTACCCCCATTGGCATCGTCACCAGATCTACCATCCATTTGAAGTGGATGGTCGGAGGGTACGTGGGGTGAAGCTCGTCCCGATGTCGGACTATGGAGTGCATCTGACAGCTCTCGCAAGTTGTCACGAACCGATGCACGTCCTGGTACTGCCCCGGCCACCAATACTTCCCCTTCAGTTTCTCGAACGTAGCCCATGTTCCACGGTGTCCAGCCCAAGGGCTGTCGTGGTACGCCGCCAGTAGCTCCTCCTGTTCTTCCTTCATCGCCACCACCCGGAGCGGGACGCCGTTCCTCTTCTTCGGGTGCTTCCACAAATGCCCATCTCGGAGAAAGAATCGATATGCTTTCTTCCGGATCCGGTTGGCCTCGTCCTTCGTCCATGACGCATCGGGCGTCATTGTCTTCAAAAACCCGCCGATCTGCAGCCACTCCCCGTCGTACTTGCTCGCGTCGAACTCGTTAAGCGCCGGAGTGCTCATCCCGTCGGTCGTTATGTATGCCGCCTCGAAGAAATCCACGCCGAATTCTTCGTCTTCCGAAACCATGCCGCCCTCGTCGTCGAACCTCGCCCTCGAAAGCATGTCGGCCATGGCGTTGTCTTTCCCGGAAATGTGTCGTATTTCCGGGTCCAGGGACTTGATGTACGCTATCCACCTGAGCATCGCCAGGTCCGGAGTCGCGCATCCGGAAACCATACCGAGAATCGGCAGGCAATCCGTCTCGATGATCACTTCTGTCCCTATCAGGTAGTCCTTGTCGGCCTTCACCGCCGAAACGATACCCCAGAGTTCGCGTTTAACCTGGGCGTATCCTCGCTGTCGTTCGCTGAGGACCTTCGCGCCGAACCGGATCGGAAACCGATTGCCGTCCTCGTCTTCTTGGTTGACGACCCACCCGATTCCGGTCGGACTGGTATCCACCGTTATGAATACCGGGGTACCCATCCCGTATACCGCCTTCCGGAGTGCCGGTGCCGCTGCAAGGGCCTTTTTCAACTTCCGGACCGATTCCGCGTGCTCGTCTAGCCATTCGAACCGTCGCCCCTTTTTCAGCAACCCGTACAGTGGCTCCGCGACGTGTGCGTAATGCGGGATCCATATGTGGTAGAACGCGCATGCCCCCAGGAATCTCCGTACTTCCGTGACCGAGCTGCAGTCGGGCTTCATCGCGGAGATGGCTTCTACCTTTGCCGGAGACGGTTTCCGGCCATATGGTCCGCACAGGTGTCCGACCACCATGATTTCTGACTGCCCGAAGGCCGACTTCTCCCCGGAGAAGGTGAGTCTCGCATCCTCTAGCCTTTGCAGCACCTTCTCGCAGTCGTCGATGTGCGTCGCCACGAATCGCCGGCATCCGTCCGGCCCGATCGTCTCGTCCTTTTCTTCCACCGGGCATCCCTTGATCGGGATGTCGTCCAGAAACGGCATGGTGATGTCCGGGATACAGTCCCTCAGAACCTTGTTCATCGCATTCACCATGTGGGCCACCGAGTTGGTCCCTCCTTGCGGCAGTGTACACATCCGAACTAGGCCGAGGGGAGTTCGCATCGTCGTAATGTCTCTGCTCTCCACGGCTAGCTGGAACTGGTCGTACCCTGAGTATAGATCCCCGACCGAGTAAATTGACCTTCCGGCGAAGGCCTCCGCGAACTCGTCTATGGTCGGTCCGATCCCTGCGTTCCGAATGGACACTCGATTGACCGGCTGCAGGTCTTGGATGAAGCGCAACGAACCGTTTTTCTTCGGTACGGTAAACCATCGATTCGAATATGGGGCGCTCGACGGCTCGAGAACTCCCATATCAACTTTCTGCCTCAGCAGCTCCATCAACTTCGGGATGTGAGCTCTCGGAACCGGGATTGGCTTGAGATTCCATGGTACATGCGGTACCGTGAATATCACCATCGGCTCCACGATCGTCGGGTCAACGCACCCGATTTCCTCCGGCGAGAATGCGAAGGCTTTCCCGTGCCTTCCGAGCATTCTCCGAAACCGGTCTTCCTCCGCCGGCAGTAGGAACCCGCCCCCACCGATTTTGAGCTCGCGGAGCGTCTCGTCGGTGAAGGTGTGTCCTATGCCGGCCGGATCCCGTAGACTAGGGTCCGATGCAACCCCTTTGATTCTCGACGCGCTGTCCTCCGGTAAGGGTGCCGCGACCGGCCTTACCTTCCGGTCCACAGTCTTGTACTTCGTGCTTACGTGGGCCGTCCGAACTGACTCGAGCCCTCGACCGAAATCCGCGATGACTTCGTACATCTCCTCGGAACTCACCGGTATCGTCCGGTCTTCGTTAAGGCCTTCTTCGACTACCTTTCCCAGCATTCCCAAGGTGTCGTCGAATGAGACCGCCTCCACGGCTCCGTTGATTTCCTCGTCAGGGCCGAGAACTCCGCACGCTCGAAGTCTCCTCTCCGCCTTTGTCTTCTCTCGGCCGCCGATGCCGACTATCGTACACGCTCCGCTGTCGGAGAACAAAAATTCCCTACCTATGGTACAAGGTTTCTTCGGTTTTATCGTACAGGTGTGGGGTTTTCCCGGGGTGTCCGGACTGTCGCGGCCCCACGCCTTGGCAGTCCTCTCTAAAAATCCTCTCGGTTTTCGGAACCGAGGGAATCGCGGTTACGTTCGTGGTTCGGCCTTACCGTCAGAAACTGGACCGAATGGCGCCCGTCTTGGCTTTTGACCCTCGCGTAGGCCGAACCATTGTCCAACACTTTGGTCTCCATTCGCGCCGCCGTGATGTACGGCTCTCCCAGAATGACCGGATGCGAAGACGTCTCCTGCACGAAGAAGTGCTGGTCAATCTCGACGTCGCCAATCTTGACTCGCACATTCGGACAGGCCCCGTGCAGTTCCTCGGTGGCGCGCGTTGCCGCCCTTATTTTCCACCCGTGCTTGGTGTTGATCGGCCATTTGCCCTTCTTATAGAAGTCCATGGACATCAAATTGACCTCCGATCCGTGGTCCACCAAAGCTATCACCGGTTCCCGGACATCGCCGATCTGCACCGGGGTCTCCGTGGTCGCCCGGGCCCAGTGTGGTCTCGAATAGTGGCTTTCTGCCCACTCGTCTCCCAGCGCCATGTCGTCTAGGTGCGTCGTCCGCACTTCCACCGGTCTTTCCGGTTCTGTCTCCGTCGACAGCCTCTTCCGTTTCACCAAGTCCACGATGGAGTCGTGGAACTCCTTCTTGGCGATTCCCAGCACCTCTCGTAACGACAGCTCCACCTTGCTGTCGAGGATCCGTTCCTCCAGGACCTTTCGTAAGTCTGTGGTTCTTTCTATCTCCGTCCCCAGACGGTACCCGCCCTTCTGGGGTTTATCTTGCGTACCGGCCCCGCCGGCTTCGTCCCGTCGTGGCCCGGACCGGGTCTCGTATCGTTGTGAGGGCCCGGTCATCCCGGGTTTCCCCACCCGCTTCTCTTCTACCAGAGCCTCGTAGTTCCGGCAAGCGGCTTCCACGAAGCCCGTCTTTTCCTCGACCGGGTCGCTCCACCCGGTCATCTCCCGTACCCGTTTCTCCGCACTGTCCGATTCCTCCCCTTTTAGCCTTGCACCGGCAAGGCCTTCCAGCACCGTCGGCCAGAATCCGGCTTTGCTTCCTCTTCGGGCCTCGTTGCCCCCGACTCGAATACCGGCCGACGCCGAGTAGTGGACGGTTTCCGCATGTCGGGCTGCCGCCTCTTCCATTAACCTTTTCATACCACCCTTTCCGTCGTTTCGGCTCAGGGCCCTTCGGGTGTCGCTGGCATGCACCCGTCCTTCCCACAGGTACACCACCCTGTCCCTCAGCGCCTCCGCGAAGTCGCCGCAGTCCTTCCGAATGTGGCCGACTTCATCGCACCACATGCACCTGTTTCCTGCCGCCGGCCGTCGGTCACGAGCCGGTTCGCCTCCTTCCCTTCGGGCCTGCGCGATTTGGAGGTCCTTTATTGCCTTCGTCAATTCCTCCAACGCCGCTCCTCCGGTTGAGCCTCTGACTACGCCGGTCGAAGCCGAACCGGTTTCCAACCACTCCCGGGTCTCTTCCTTGCGCACCTGTGGCGCCGGTTCGAGCTTCCTTGCTGCGACCGAGCCCGACCCGGTTGCCCCGTTATCCGCCCATTCTCGCCGTTTGTCGAAACGGCCACAGACCTTCCTGACAGCCGCCCAGTCGGTAGTGAGCCCGTCTTCGGTTTCCAGCAAGAGGCCCACTTGCTCCCGATCCCGCTCGTCGACCGACTTGACAAACAGCAAGACCCGGCTCGTGTCCAGGATGGTTCGGTCGAGCGCCGAAAGGCGCGCAAAGTTTTCCTCGAACTCCCGGAGGAGCGCCGACGCGTTTCTTCCCTTCCCCGGGGACTCCACCCATTCCATGAACCTTCGCTTCGAAAGCCGGAGCGCGTCGTCCAGCCCGTATTTCTCTAGGAGCCGACCTTCGAACTCCTCCCAGGTACGGCTCTCCGTCCGCACCTCGAGCACCTCCGCATGGATGCTCGGCATCGCCACTCGGGGAAATCCGGCAAGACGCCTTTCTTCCGGAATGTCCCGCATCAGCATCTCTGCACCGTAGGACGCCAAATACTTCGTGGCATCCTTCCCGTCGAACCGGCCGATCGTGCCGACGACCGCCTCAATAGCTCTGTCGAGGGCACCGGTGCTCTCGCGCGCGTTTACAATCCGATCCACGGCCGAAGCCATGGCCTCTGCAAGATCCGACCCCTTCATCTTCTGCTCTTCTGCCGCCTCTTTCACGTCGGGTTCACCAAAGATGTCGAGATATTAAGCAAGTGCGTGTGGAATCGAGGCGGGACCGCGGGGGTCTCGAACCAAAGAGCAAGCGAGGGAGGAGAAAGAGAGAGAACCGGCTACGCAGGTCCGGGGATACACAGGGACTCGGCCCTTCAGCACGGAGAACGCGAGCAGAGACCGACACAGACAGATGTGAATAACTTAATATGTATATTAAGTAAATGGCTAATCACGACTACAACCCTCGACGGGGCACAGGTTGGTTACAACCGAACAGGCCGGCGAACAGATGCCGATGCCTGTTCACTTCGACGCACAAAGGGGCTGCCGGAAGCACTCGGGCGTTCCTCGAAACAGCGCGGGCCTCCTCGGAACCCTGCACAGAAAGCTATGGAGCTCAGAGAGAGAAGCGTCCAGAAACGGTCCGACAGCACTTCGTCCTCTCCGCGCGAGATGCCTGCAACAGCTCTTTCCTCCTCTTTTATAGCCCGACGAGCAGGCCGTCATGTCAGCTTTATTCCCTGTCCCTTTTGGACAGGGATCCGCTCCGTTTTTCACGCATCCGCGTAGTTACGCCGCCGACTCGTACAGTTCGCGCGCGCGACCGAAAAGACTGTTCGCGCGGTCTTTGTCTCCACTTGAGTTAGGGCCCGTTCCTGCCGATTATCCTCCCAGTTAATTTCTATGTACAACTTGGAGCGTGCGCGCGTGAAGAACCGGTTCCCACGCCTTGGTGCGCCGATTCCGCCTATGGACGGTTTTCTTCACGACATCGCGTAATGACGCAACATCTTTGGTGAAACCGACGTGAAAGGCGGCAAGGGAGGATGGAGTTGGAAGACGACGACCTTGCGGAGATGGTGGCCGAAGTGGTGTTGGAGTCGGCACGAGTGGTGATGAGGCGAGAAGCAGCGCAACAAGCGATTGAGCGAGTGGTCGAAAGAGTCGGTCGTTTCAACGGGGACAAAGTCCCATCTTACTTGGAAGCCTACAATGCGGAAATGGAGGAGCGTGGCGTAGACGAGGCGTTGAGGCTGGAGTTCTTTTGTCGGGTCGTAGCTGTTCGGATGCATGCGGAAGTAAAGGAGCTCCGTGGGGCTCATAGTTCGTGGGAGGCCTTCGAAGAGGGGCTCCTGAAGGTATACGGAGGACGGCGGAAGAGCCGAGGACGACATGACTTCGACCAGTGGGTAGCATCGGCAAAGACCCACCGGGGCGCGACGAAGGCGTTCCGAGAGTTCGAGCGACGGCTTGCTCGGCTCCCGGAGCGGGAACAAGGTTTGGTGGGGACGGACAAGGTCCTATTGTTCGTCAGGTCGATCGACCAAGTGGAACGGGAGGCCATCGGGATTGAGCTCGAAGATGATGACGGAGCGAATGGGCTTACGGAGGACTGGTCGAAGGTCGGAAGGGTGTGCCTACGGCTAGACAATGAGCGAGCCGAGAAGGCTAAGAGGAAGGCGCGCGACGGCATGCCATCACAGCGGGAAGAGGCCGAACGGCAAAGAGAGCCGGCAAGGGTCGGCGTTGGGGCCAGGATTGCGGAGGCGTACTCAGCTCTCAAGGCGATGCTCAAGGAAGAGGAAAGATCAAGGCCGCAAGCCGAGACTGAGGAGACAGACTTGCCCCACGCGACGACGGAAGATCGGTACCACGGTACCACGGGAGAGGGCGTGAAACAAAACGCCCTCTCGACTTGCGGAGATAGAACAACCAAGGACGAGGCCGAGATATAGATTGCGGAACCGGATAATTGGGACCAACGGTTTTGGGCGTGTCAGCCCGAAACCCCGGGAATCAGAGAAACAAGCCTAGGCGGGGCTTGCGCGATCGGTAAGAAGACGACCGCCGACCACGAAGAGTCGGTGGCTACGGACAAGGGCGTGAAACGGACGGGGGATTCTTTGTGTCTTCTCGCACTTGCTCCCGAGACGATGGCAGTCGGGCCTAAGTGCCCACGTGAGTCCCAAGCGGAGGAAGGCGGCGGCGAAAGACCAAGAATCACCGGCGAGACGATACGGGGAAGGAGCGGACGAAAGCCCACAGAGCCGATTCCGGAGAACTCGGCATTCGGGCCCGTATGCCCATGTAAGACCGAGGTGATGGATGGTAGTACCGAGGAGTCCTGGCACGATGCCAGTGAAGATGGATGGGAGATGGCCAGCGAAAGGGGCGATGAGGAGACCAAGGAACGACCTGACCGGGGACCGAACCACACGACGCTCCGGTACGGGTGGAGCGTGATCCGGTCGTGGATTGTTCGATCGGGGCCAGAATCGGCATGAAGGTGCCGATACGGGAGAGGGTGCGGGACGAGCCGCCCTCTTTTACATGTGGAGAAAGACCGACCAGGCGAAGGTCGGGAATTGGAAAGGAAGGTGATCAAAGGTTCAAAGCCATTTTCATATCACATTCTAGACTTGACCGAAACCATTTAAGGATATTGTAAGAACATTGGGTTTCAATCCCCGAAATAATGTCAAATGAGAAATAATCACCTATGTCCTACATTAAAACAACAATTTGCTAGCTTCAAACAAGATTTTTTAAATGGATAGGACATTATTGAAATATTCTTTTGTTCCATTAGTAAGATATTTGGGTGGATAAACAATAAACTATTGACTAGTGAATGTAGCAATATTGTTTGTAAGCAAATTGATGTATATGTTATAGAAGCAAAGATTGTTTATGTCAATATTGTACCTTAAGTTGGGGATGGAATCACCTGCATCTATGGTCTCACTAAAGAAATGGCCAACAATTGGCAACATCTAAGCATTGTACAATAGGACAGACGACTCAAGTATACATGATCAAATCATACATTCTTTTTATTGGTTGCTTCGTCTCTGATTGGTCTATGATATTTCATTATTTGAATTGTTGTGCTAAGCTAAATAGATGTGGTGACAATGTTGTTCCCATTTAACTCACACGCGAAAGAAATAACATGTTTTTGAATATGAAGGTGTATGATCATTGTTTATTGCTATTGCTAGAAAGTATGACTGCTTTTTTGTTTCATAATGAATGCAATATCATACCAACTACCACTTAATATCAAGCCTTAAACAACATGTAAAAAGTGTCACCACTATCCCATCTTGGTTGCAAGTTTGGGTTTTAAATTAACTGATTTCATCCCATTTCTCTTCCATGCATAACCTTTTTTGCACAATGAAGAGAGCTCATAACATAGTCGAATCACCACGTAATCTCACAATTTTTGGTAAACAATTATAAGCAAGTAGGGGGGTTGTGTCCCATGGGAAAAATAGTAATCTATACTAGCACTTGAAATATTTCCAACATTCATTCAAGTTTAAGGACTCGACAACTAGTTTAGGCATTTTAGTGGAGGATACTTTTATTTTCCCCAAACAAAAGTTTATAATTGATTTCATACCTCTCTAACTCCGATCATAACATTACTGATGCTACCTTCTCCATGCAATCTAGTTGTACGCATGACGAGAAATGTTGTCTCTGCATCCCAATATAGTATCTTCAAAAACCACATGCGTCTTCTCGATATCCTTAACCCTAGCATCCCACGGTATTGTCCCCCTCACTGACCGACTTGTAGTAGCTCATGACGAAGGCTTAGGTGTCCTTGACAGATTGTTAGATAGCTCAAGACTACTATGCGAGCTCTCGAAATCTAGATTGAAACATGACATGATATTGTCCCCTCCACTTGTCTGAGTCATATATATGTATAGGTCACGAGACATCTATGACTGGGACATTGGTACATGGGTGGACACTGGACATACACACATACACACTTCTCATGTTCTAGGCAAACTTCAAAGCAATCCAATGAAAATTACAATCCCAAGATGGAATTAATGCTATCTATCTACTACACCACGAAAGAGAGAGAGAGAGAGAGAGAGAGAGTTTTGGATGCGTGTCCGGCCAGGGGACGGATTCACACCGTCCGGACAAACGTACGTGGCTTAGTTAAATGATTCTCTCTCTTTCTCTCTCTATCTCTCTCTCACACACACAGTGTACACACACACACACACACACACACACACACTCTCTCTCTCTCTCTCTCTCTCTCTCTCCATTAATTCAGCTCAAGCCTCAGATCATTCTGAAGCCGGAAGAAGCAAGGAGAAGAAAGAAATGGCTACGCAATGGCTGAGGGGTACTGTGAAATCTGTTCCTTCTGGAGATTCTCTTCTCATCATGGGAAGCGTTCAAAGTGGAGCTCCTCCTGAGAAAACGATTACTCTTTCTTCTCTCATTTCTCCCAGATTGGTAAATTCCCCTCTCAATTATAATTTTTTTCCCATTCTCATCTCGTTCAAGATATTCTCTGTTTGTCTTTGTAAGTAGTTTTGGATTCAATACTTTCTTTTTTATATTGACCATTGGACTATATTATAGCTCTAGATCAAACACTCTAGCTAATGTTTAGCTTTAGATTGAAACTTTTAGCTATCTTTTTAGGTTTAGATTGAATAATTTAGCTGTGAACTTTAGCCTCGAGTTTTGGAGTTTGAAATCTAGTTTGTTCTCGAATGTAATTGAGATTAAAAATATAATGAAGCCTGCCTTAAGAAAAAACTTCTTTGATTCTGTTTCTCAAACGGCTCATTTGCTAATGATATGCATACTATATCTATGCGATAAGGTGACAAAGCATCCAATCTTATCTGCAGTTAAGAATGTGCTATCACGTGATATGATCCATGATCAAGAAATTAAAAGTATCCAATCTGATCTACAGTGAAAGTTGAAAACATCCAATCAGAAAAATTCAGTAGATAAGAACTATCCAAGATTATCCACAATTAAGAAGATAGAAGCATCCACTCTGATTTACAATTAAGAATATTAAGAATTTAATCTGATCTTTTCCCACATTGTGGCAATACTTCTTTGTGATGTTATTTTCAGGCACGGCGTGGAGGCCAAGATGATCCATTTGCCTGGGAAAGCCGTGAGTTCCTTCGAAAGAAATGCATTGGCAAGGTATTGTCTTATGTTAAAGATGATTTAGGTTTTCTTTAAGGTAGTTTTCTCTTGGCATATCAGTTGTAGAATTGGTTCATGCTAATTCCCTTCGAAGATGTGTTTACGATCAGTTAAGGCTGATTTGATCATCTGAAGGATGGGTTCTGGATTTATTAAGATTATTTAAGGCTAATTTTCTCTTCAAAGATGTGTTAGGATTTGTTATGGCTCGCTTGAATGTCATAAGGATAGGTTTAAGACCAGCTGGATGTATTAAAGTTGGGTTTAGCACTGGTTTAAGACTTTCTTTCTTGTGTGAAAAATGGTTTACGTTTGATTTTTTAAGGCCAAATTTTGCATGGTAATGTGGGTTTAGGATTAGTTTAAGGTTGGCTAGCTCATGTTAAATATGAATTTAGAATTGATTTTAAGACTGGATTGCTCATGCCAATTATAGTTTGGGATTGTCTTACGTTTGGACAGCTTGCCTAAAAGATGGCTTTAGGATTGATTTCAAGGCTCAATTGCTTCTGCAAAAAAATTGGTTTGGGGTTGATTAGCTCGTGCTAAAGATGGGTTTCTGATTGGTTAAGCAGGATGAATCATGTTAAAAACGATTTATAGATGGTTTAGGCTTTGTTAAGGCTGGATCTCTCCCAGTAACAATGGGCTAAATTTTGGTTTAAGGATGGCTGTCTTGTTTGGAAGATTGAATTGCATCCAGGATGACTGGCTTATATTAAACATTGATCAAGTTAGTTTGAGGATATGTGGTGGTATATATGTGTATTTAGATCAGTTGAATGTTTACTCTCTGCGTGGAAGTTGGTTTTCAGGATTAATTTAAGTCTGCTGATTCTTGTTAAATATAGGTTTGTTATTGGTTTTGACTTTTAATTGGTGGATGCATCTATCGGTTGTATTCAAGATTGGTAAAGGCTAGGCTGGATGGTAAGTATCAAAGATCGCATAAAATTGGGTTTCTTGCTGTTTAATACTGCCAAGCTTGTGTAAAAGTCAGATGGATCTTGCTAATTAAACATTTAAATCTGGCTAGTTCATTTTAAAGGTTGCTTAAGGCTGCATGATCTGTAAAATATGGGTTTAGGATTACGTTGCAAGCAGACTTTTCCTCTTATGTGTACTGATTCGTATGCAGGATGTCATTTTCCGGGTGGACTACACAGTTGCAGCTATTAATAGAGATTTTGGATCGGTTTTCATGGGAGAAACTAACCTTGCACTGGAGGTGGTTAGTCAAGGATGGGCAAAGGTAGGATGATGGTTACTAATGATGAGTTCTTGAATCAATTGTGTTCTAATGGTTTTTGTTACCTCTTCAAAATGTAGGTTCGTCCCCAAATTGGACAAAATACTAGTGAGCTTAGTCCTTTCATTGCAGAGTTGGAGCAGCTGGAAGAGCAGGCAAAGCAAAAAGGACTTGGAATATGGAACAAAGCAAGTTTATCTCTGTTTGGAGTATTTAACTGTTGTTATAGTTTTAGCTTTCTATTTGAGAAATGGATGATAGTTTCTAATGTCTCGTCTCCCAAATAAGCTTCTGTTTTGAGTGTCAACTCGTTCTTCCCTTTCCATTTGCTCAAGGTTCTCATGGTATGCATGTGATGTGCCATAGTACGGTGTATTTATTGTATTTTAAGATTTATATCATACAATACTGTAAATATGATGAAGAAAAAACAATTACATATTTAAGCATAAAAAATCGCAAACCTTAATGATTCAATAGAATAGAGAACGGTAAAATCCCATAACTTGGAAAGTAGATGAAAATTTTAAATATCCAAAATCCTTTGAGAACGTCCCGGAATCTCCCATGTTGCTTTTTCTCTTTCACAATGACGACTTAGACAGTAGAAGAGATAGAAAAGTAGGAACTTTTAAGCTCAAATAAGAACAAAGTATAAGAATGAGAAGCTGAAGGACATTTGCTCCACGAAAATGGTTGCTGAAGGTTGTCGATTAGAAAATAAAATATGGGTTTTGTTAATTTTGCTTGCACATTAAAGCATCTTCTTGGCAATGACGAGATTGCTGATTTATTATGAATTGAAAAGTGCTTCTTTCTTTGCTGGGATTGCAGATTATAACCAGAAGATGATATCTTGCATGGTCCTTCTGAAAACAGAATTGGAATTCCTGCATTCAAAATTTTCTGCCTCAATAGAGATCAGTTTCATTCTCTCATTTTATTCCTGATAGTAGAGACCTGAACTTATTAATTGTTAAGGCCAGATTTAAGGGTTTTGACAAAACAAAATGCACCTGTGCTTCTCAGTTGCACCCCACATGGTAATAACCCTGCATTTGTTGTTTGTAAACTGTTCGTTTAGTAATATCTTTTTTCTACCTTGTGCAGTGTATGAGAAATTATTTTTTGTTAAGTAATCCTTCCTTTTGGCCCTTGAGCAATCATCCCAAATTGTTTTAAGAAAAGTAGAAAAATTAATTTTCTTTCTGCAGGATCCTACTACAGTGGAAGCATCGACAAGGACTCTTCCTCCATCTGCTCTTGGTGATGCATCGAATTTCGATGCATCGACTTTTCTAGAGGCAAATAGAGGAAAACCATTGCCTGCTATTGTGGAACAAGTGCGAGATGGAAGCACTGTGAGGGTATATTTACTTCCAGAGTTCCAATATGTTCAAGTGTTTATTGCTGGAATTCAGGTAAATGTTTTGTCTCTGATGCTCCGATATACACATTGTTTTTGTTATTTGACTTACTGGTTTAGGCATTCATTCTTGGGTCTGTACGTTTGTAGTCTCCATCCATGGGAAGGCGAAGTACTGCAAGTGAGAGCCAAACATCTACAGACAATGGGGAGGCAGAGCCTGTGGATGGCACTAGCTCAACGGCAGTTCTCACTACTGCCCAAAGATTAGCTGCATCAAATGGTGTGGAAATTCCACCAGACCCATACGCAAGGGAGGCAAAGCATTTCACCGAAGTTCGGACCTTGCATAGAGATGTAATGAACCTTTCATTAAGTTTGCATCTGTAGGGATAAATATGGATTATATTTGTATTTGCACCGTGTGTTCATTTTGGTAACTTGGTGATACAGGTGAGAATTGTTCTAGAAGGGGCAGACAAGTTCAGCAATTTAATAGGTTCTTTGCATTACCCGCATGGTGATTCACCTGTAGATTTGTCTCTGGAACTGCTAAAAAATGTGAGTGTTTCTTGATGTAGGAGAATTTGCTGTAATCTAGAATTCTATGTATCCTCTAATACATCACTTGTCATGTAAGGGGCTAGCAAAAGTTGTTGAGTGGAGTGCCAAACTTTTAGATGAAGAATCTAGGCGGTCTCTGAAGAACACAGAATTGATTGCAAAAAAAGAAAAGCTTCGGTTGTGGGCTAACTATGTACCTCCCCCATCAAACTCAACAGCTATTCATAATGAAAACTTTAAAGGCAAAGTAAGTGGAATAGCCTCAGTATAATATCAAAGGAACTTATGACAAGTCATTTCTCATGTGATGGTTCAAAACGGATTTGCTTTCCGTTGACAGGTCATTGAGGTTGTCAGTGGAGATTGTATTATAGTTGCTGATGACACCTTACTTATTGGAAGTCCATTGGCGGAACGCAGGGTCAATTTATCAAGTATACGAGCTCCCAAGATGGGGAGGAAGGGTGAAGACCCATCGCCTTATGCCAGAGAAGCAAAGGAGTTTCTACGGACTCGTCTAATAGGGCAGGAGGTTAGGGTCCATCATTTGGATGTCTTTCTTACTAAATAAATTCATGTAGCGGAAATAGAAATGACGCAAACTTAGGAAGCCACTTTGTTTGGAGCAGTATATGTTCGTGTCAGCTGCAAATTGATTAAGTGGAACTGAACTGCTTTTGTTTTCTTGGTTAGTGTACCCATGGAACAATGGCCTGTTGGAATGTTTTTGTTAGTGAGGCGTTTTCGTCATGAGTTTTAATCTTGCTAATGAGTCTATCTTTGTAAGGCTTGTTCATCATGACTTGCAACCTGGCTAATGAGTTCGTCTTAGTTTCTCTAGGTTTCTGTATTGATGGAGTATTCTCGCAAGGTAACAGCAGCAGATAGCCTGTTACCTGTTCCCAGTATGGCTACAGGGGATGCAAGGATAATGGATTTTGGTTCTGTGTTTCTGCCATCTACATCAAGGGCGGATGCTCAGGATATAGCTCCTGCCCTTCCTGTGGCAGGGCAACCTGATGGTATAAATGTTGCAGAAATGGCGGTTGCTAGAGGATATGCGACTGTTGTCAAGCATCGAGATTTTGAGGATAGATCTAACTTCTATGATGCACTGCTTGCTGCTGAGGCAAGAGCTAGGAAGGGAAAGAAAGGCTTGCATTCTGAGAAAGAGCCTCCTCCATATCACATCAATGACCTGTCTAGTCAGGTATGTCTCTGCTCATAATGTAGCTTCTTTACCTTAAAAATTGCTGCATGGTTGCTATCTTTGGTACTAGCCCTTGTCACCATGCAATGAAGTTCCATATTGGTGTAGTCTTCATTAGTGTAATGTCTTGAATGCTGTACCTTTTTTTCACGCCCTTGTCATTGTCTAATTAAAGCTCTATATCGTGGAGTCTTCATAGGTTGATGTATAAATGTTTCAAATGTTATCTCAATTTATGCGGAGCTTATACATAATTTGAAAGCTTGGTGAATCAATTTTGTTCTTGTTTCGAGCAGGTAGCTCAGAATCCCCTGTCAAACCAGAATGGACAGAAAGCACAGAGCGCAGCTCAAAAGGGACAAAATCTGGCGGCTAAGGCAAAGCAGTTTTTACCGTTCCTTCAGAGATCCAAAAGGCTCCCTGCCATTGTAGATTATGTACTAAGTGGCCATCGTTACAAGCTAGTCATACCAAAGGAGACTTGTGCCATTGCATTTTCTTTGTCTGGTGTTCGTTGTCCGGGTCGTGGAGAACCCTATGCAGATGACGCTTTAGCATTTATGCGCCGTAGAATACAACAACGAGATGTTGAGGTATTCAATGGGTATTAAATGAATTATCTCCCTAAATTGGAAGACTGGGATTAGAGGATCTGTGTGGTGTTTATACCCTTTCTTGTTATTAAGAATCAAATTTGTTCTGGACTGTTTTGATTTGTATGGACAGATTGAGATTGAGAATGTTGATAGGACTGGAACATTTTTAGGTACCTTGTGGGAATCCAAAATGAATGTGTCTGTCCTCCTACTAGAAGCAGGTTTAGCCAAGCTTCAGCCATTTTTTAGTTCCGAACGCATAACAGAAGGCCATCTTCTTGCGCAAGCTGAGGAAAGAGCCAAGAAATCATTGTTAAAGGTAACTCCATAGCATTCTGGCTGAGGAAATGCAACCAGAAATGCTAGGCATATCAAAATGGTAAAATCAAAATACTGGTTACCAAATGATGCATCAAAGAACCCTGAAAAATCCTAATTATCAACTTCGGCATGAGAATTCACTACTGTTTAATGTTCTCTACAGGTTTGGGAGGGATATGTGGAAGGTCAAGAAGCCGATGTTTCTCTATCGGATTCTGCAAAGCCAAAGCAGGAAGTTCTGCAGGTAATTTATAGGGTGCTTTTAGGGTTTTCAGTTTGGCTCATTGTGACAACTTCTTCATAAGACAAAGATATCCACTGGAAAAAAACTGATCCAATCTGCAATGTAGTAACTTCAACCTTTGTATTACGCAATCAGTTTGAGCAAACTAAAATCTATCTGTGCAGATTAGAGTAACTGAAGTTATGGGTGGAGGCAAGTTCTATGCACAGTTGGCCAATGATGCTCGTGTTTCTGGTCTCCAGTTACAGTTGGAAGGACTAAGAGTGAAGGACAAATCCCTCACACCAATCAATTTTGAACCCAAAAAGGGCGACATAGTCATGGCACAATTCAGTGTTGATGGATCCTGGAACCGTGTGCTGGTGAGGAAATTATACCCCTGAGAATATTTGTCCACATTTGACTATCTTCTGTAATAGATTTGCTTTGCTTTGTGGTGTGTAGATAGTCAATGCTCCACGGCAGTCTTCATCAGAAGCCAGCAAAGATGAATATGAAGTCTTTTATATTGATTATGGAAATCAGGAGAAGACTATATTTTCAAAGCTTAGGCCCCTAGATACATCAATTTCTTTGGCCACACCTGGTCTAGCATTACTATTTAGCCTTGCATATGTTAGGATACCTGAGCTGGAGGATGATTATGGTCAGGAAGCAGCTGAGTACCTTAGTAGCCTGATTGGAGAAAGGGTTTTTATGGCTAAAGTGATTGAAAAAGACACATCGGGTGGGAAAGTGAAAGGCCAAGGGACCGGTACCAAGCTGAGTGTCATTCTTTACGAGGCTGAGCCAACTGAATCCATAAATATTTTGATGCTTGAGGTGTGTTGATTTTAGTTGGGTTTCATGCTCATGCTTTTGCTTAGTCGTTTATCCTTTATGAGATTGATGACTGTCTGAAACTGTTCAGCAGTGCTTGGCATGCTCTCTGAGCAGTCATTACTATATTTGTTAAATTGGTAACATTTGGTAACTTAGCATAAGTCAATTACTGTGGTTAAACTGATCAAATGTCAACTTATCATAAAATTATAGTCCAAAGTCAATTTATGACCGTTTGGAATGACAATTGGCAATTGGTTAAAATTCCCTAATGAAATGACTATGGTTTTCCTTTTAACTTTTTCTTGTGATGATACTCTGTTTTAATGATGTGTCATTGTCATTCCAGGCTGGGCTCTCTAGAGTAGAGAAGAAGAACAGGTGGGATCCCAAAGAAAAACAGGCAGAGCTTGAAAAGTTTGTAGAATTCCAAGAAGTGGCTAAAAAGCAACGGTTGAACATTTGGCACTATGGTGATATTGGGTCTGATGAAGAGGACAATGCTAGTTCTCGGGGAAGCCGTCGCTGATCTATACATGGCATTTAAATTGTTGTTGACTTAGAAGTGTTCAGCAGAAGTCATGAGAGGGTTTGCTTGCCTTTATGATAATGATGTACACCTATACAAAGTTCATTTCCGGGTGTAGAGAAGTTTTGCTTATGTAGCAAATAAGTGTAGTTTCTCTCTCGTAATTATACTTTGAATTTATCACATCATGATTGATCTCCAAAAGAGGCATTTGCTTATCAAATCATTACTTTGTCTTTCTGTACAGTTTGGATCCCCTCATTATTCCATTTTTTATACGGTGTTGTAATGTCCTTAGTCGACTTGAATGAATTGAAACATTGAGCAATGTTTGGCTTCACTTAGGACAACTTTTGCCTAAGTACCACTTCAAAGCAAAAAAGTTACATGAACATGCTTCCGATTGCTACTTCACAGGCATCGATAAAACCCATGGAACTTTGTTCGAGGTTCTAATTGTTGTGGGAATATTTGGAGTGCATAGTAACGGAGTCTCTTTGGGTTTATTGAATTCTCATCTCCTCATTTAAGTTTAGAAGAGAGTATCCTCATGAAGCATCTATAAAAAAGGGTTTTCTTCCCAAACCTTATCATTTAAATAGTGACACCTTGAATACCATCCATTGATTAGTAGGAATGACAAGGTGGAGAACTTGTAAACCTTAGGGGGAAGACCTTATCATTACAAATGTAAATGAGAGAGAAATGAAAGTACTTAAATAGAATCAACATGAATGTACTTAAATATAATCAACACTTGTCATCAATCAACTTCTCTCATGCTTCAATGCTTTCTTCCTCTCTATCTAGCCTCCTTTCATTTCCATTTGGTAGTCAAGTCCGCAACATCAACCTTGCTTTTTCGGCACCGCAACGGTCTTGATCATTACACAATTTTCATTAAGTCATAAACCATGTCACATTGGGATTTTGTGAAGCGTCAAGTAATTAGGTTTGATGAGCATAAACACAATGCCTTTAATTCAATTGTTTGGAGAAGAAGACATACAAAAATCAAATATAGGGCTATTCTAATTAGGGCATGTCCATTGATAAACAAGTGAATACTTCTTATTGAGTCCACAAACAAATGGTGCCAAATTTGAAGTTTCTTTTTTACTATTTATCGTAGGAAGTATCTACCTCGTTGGTTCGTCACTCTGAGGCTTGGGTAGATTAATGCCCTCTGTATGGTGAGTCGGGCAAGAGAGTGTCAATCACCCTTGAGCTCGTTGACGAATAGACTAGTTCACTCGTAGAAAAGTAGTCTCACCTAAAAATATTCACTTGTAACAGAATTAAATTATAAGATGTTATTGGCACCAGGACTTAACCTAGGTAGCATACACATTTAATTAATGACTTAATCAATACACACATGCACAAAATCATTCGAAAACAACCATCTCTATCAATTTAACCACTTTGTGAAGCCACCCACTCTCTCATGCAAAGAGGTTAACTGCAAAAAATTAAGATTTGAGCATTAGAATATTAATGAGGATAAAGGAGTACCGATACATGTTAAACCGAAATGTGGAATTTAAATGGGTTCACATAAAACCAAGACTCTCTACAATTTGTTTAGTACATCCCTTACCATAGTTGGCATGATTCGTTGATTGTGTCCCTCTAGTGGTCTTGCAACATGGATAATTTACTTATGATTCACTCCATTCTTGAGTTGGGAGGCAAAAATGTGATATGCCACATGTTGAAAAGAGATCAAGGCACTTTAGTGTGGAGATAAGTGGCGGCGTCATGGACGAATCGTCACATGAGCTTTGGAGTGTAAAAGCTTGCGGAAAGGTTAGTGGGTTGTATGGTACTATAATTGTTGTTGTTGTCTCGTGTTCGAAGAGGGGAAGTAAGGTCAATGTACTAGTTAGAGACATAGATAGATATATGTATATATATCCCACATACAAAATCACTTTTTGGTGTCTCCTATAAGTATGGAAGTAGAAGCTCAGAAGAAATCATACCTTTCTCGGCCTTTTGGCTAAGATCAAGTGTAGTATCTGTTCTTATCAGTTTAATATCTGATACGTGGCCTATAAGGTCACATGATATTAACCTAATTTCTTTCATGGGGGCAGCACCCGTTCGAGGCAGCTTGCTGTCTCTGGGAGCTGCGTGCGTCGCCTTGGTATTGCACTGACGCCGAGGTCATATAGGCGCGCCCCCCCTCCCCCAACTACAAACACGAACAAAATGTTATTTCTTGAAGTATAAATGATGAATAAATCAATAATGCAAGCAATAGGTAGTGTAAGGCTGGTAAATAACTGCCCGTTTGCCTACAGTTCCAATGGTTGGGGTACCCATGATTCTACACACCCGTATCATGGTAAGACTTTGGCGGCATCTAGCATGTCCAGGAGTGATCAGGGTTGTATAGACATGCCATGTGATGCTTCCTACCCGACTGATGTATATATATATATTTATGCCTCATATCCACTCCATGATTCTATCTGACTATTATATATTTGCCTCCATCTTTACCCTATCGTTTGTTTATCCATGACGACTCCACCCCAGCTGTGCTAATTTACATCACATACATGTACTCCCTCTACCCCGTCACGTCTGTTATTTACATAACATACATCTAAAGTATATACACCCCATACGTCATTTACACATTACGCAGTCCAGGTAGACTCAATTTTCGGACATTCAGAGTTTAATTGATTGGAGATTATTTGAGAAGGGGGCCGCGCGAACGTGAGCCCCCACAGCCACAAATTATGACCTGCACTCTCCCACCCAGACTGGTTTATATATATGGCTCCATTTACAATTCCATGATGCTCTCGCGCTATTATATATATACATTCATTTCTCCATGACAATCAGAGGAATTACATTCATTTACAATTCCATGATACTCTCTTATCTCTCTATTCTATATAGATCCATTACCATGATAGCTAGTTTGTTGAATTTTGGATTATTTTCCGCTGGGAATTGGGTGAGGAATTACATTCATTTACAATTCCATGATACTCTCTTCTCTCTCTATTCTATATAGATCCATTACCATGATAGCTAGTTTGTTGAATTTTGGATTATTTGAGAAGGGGGCCGCGCGAACGCGAGCCCCCACTGCCACAAATTATGACGTGCACTCTCCCACATTGGGGAGATGCTAGGGCAAACAGCCCCTCCGGCAGTGCAATGGAGGCGCCGGCCCTAAGCCATCGGCCTTGCTGATCACCGATAGACCCCGCCCAGGTAAGTATGTTTTCCTGCAGCTCACAGCCCTCGATTTATAGCTCCCTTCCTCCCCGTCCTCTCTATGTGGGACAAATAGAAGATATACTCTATCTACACTTTTCCATTTCTGCTCTTTTTTGTATTTATTCGCCATGGCCCATGACACACACGGTGGGGCCGTGCCTACAAATTACGAAACTTTTTCTCGACTATTTCATGGTGTTTCCACATGGTCGACAAATAGTTTATGCATGTGGAGTTACATTAGGGAAAATGCGTCGAATGCATGGCTCCCTCCAACGCCGAGAAGTGTGCCTTAATGGTTCGATTGAATGACTCCTCTGTCCAAGAAAGTTTACAATTATCCTCCAAGCCACGACACCAACAAAATGTCCACATGTAGTCTTCATTCCTTGGGCAAATTCACTTGTGACGACACATCTTGGCACTTTGTTGCACAAGATTTCCTGCGCATGGACAATGGTTGAACGAAAAAACATACAATGAACTTTGGGTTGTGTTCTTAGAAGCATCAAAGAATCAACCATCGGTCTAGAACAAAAAGTTTCATGTTACCTGAGCGTATGTCATACGGATTCCCACTTCCATCATTTCGACCCACCCTGCACAAATTCTCTGATGTTTGTATGCAACATTTGAGGCACGTGGAATACTGTCAATCCCAATTTGTACAACATTCACACCCATCGCACTAATCTTATGGTTAACATGGGTTACACCACCACATATCATAATGGGATGTAGTCAATGTGGAATATCGACGTTCTCTCGTCATGGGTGGTACTATAACATGTTCTTGTTATCGATAATATTTAGTGGCCCCTACTCGGTTGTTGAATGGTTTCCTTGTACTACGGCAACAATGTGTGAGTTCTTGCTTCAAAACACCATATGCCTATACGGGTGTGTGGAGAATGTAGTGGCAAGCATGTGAGAGTTCAATGCCAATGAAGCCACATAGCTCTTCGAGCAACTAGGAGTTAACCTATCCCTTACGATTGCTTAATAGCCCATTTAAGCCAATGGGAAGATAGAGCTTGGGCACGGTCCGATAAACAAGGCTATTGGCTGAGCTTGTGAATGAAGGGATGGTGATTGGCCTCCTTGTGGGTCGAGAGGACCACCCACAACTCATCAAAAGGGTTCATGCCAACTGAGCTCGTGTATGGTCTAAAGGTGTTAACGCACAAAGAAGAGATGATCACATCGTACGTGGCAATGTCCTGCCAAGGGGAGATTTGACAATACGCATTAACTACGACCAAGAAAGATCGATGACGGAGACTGGGCGATCGTGTGCCACAACTGCCCCGAAGACCAACACAACTGAAAGAAGAAGTTCATGTGGTCATGGTTTGTGCCGTATGTGTGATCAACGAGAATGAAAAGATCGTGTACGACCTCGCTAAACTAGATAGTAGGGAAAAAAAGGTATGATATTCAAGAAGCGGTAGGACGAGATGCTAGACCTCGATGGCATTCACGACGACAATGACGACGAGGAGCAAGCATTGGGAAGCGATGGCGGCCACAAGTGACCACCTTCAGTCACCCCATTCTTGGCGTATACGGGTGGACGTGGGGGTTTCACGAGGTGGATGTTGTCACGTGGCGAGACCAAAGGAGGAATGCAGGGCAATGAGGGGGAAAGGGGAAGATGTAAAAAGATCAATGTAAATAAAATCTAAAAAGGTTATAGCAATAAAAAGTCAAAGACCCTACTGATTGTGGAGTTGTAGTGTCCCTTGGCCACTTCAACAATAGGAATATAGTTGTCACACGACACAATCACATCAAATACGTAGTTAGTGAGGATTGAACCTGCAACCTCACATCTACAAAACGAACGTCATGCTTAACCATCTAGATATGAGCATGTATTTGTATATAATAGAGTATTGTATATTCTAGTATATATACATTCCAGAATATTCTAGAGCCTTTAGTGTATTCTAGAAATATTTTATGGTGTATTCTAAACATGTATAATCTAGAGATATTTGTTAGGTATATTCTAGAGATACTCAATCTTAGAACTTGTATAAATACTTGTAATCTCTTTCATACCTTCCAAGGGATTCAACACCAGTCATTGACAAATTAATATAGTATTCTAATTTCGCGCCATCTTGTCTCCTTGCTCTTCTTATCTTTGTCTTCATGGTCTTGTTTCGTGCCCAACTTCTTAAGTTCCTCGCCTCGTCGTCCCCAACTTCCTGAGTTTCTAGCCTCGTCACTTATAGCTCGTCTAGCTCCATGTCCTTGTAGGCATCCTCTTCCTCCACCTCCAAATCCGGATCTGGATCCGGCTCCGGCTCGTGTCCCTTCTTGAAGGCCTTTATTTGCTTCCTTGCAACCAATATTGCTATCCTTGTTCCATTGAGCTCCGCCAAGTGGTAGGTCGCGTTGTCATTGGCGCTCGTCGCCACGTATGGCCCGAACCACCGTCATGCGAACTTCTGAGTCGACTTGTGTTGATTGTTGAGACTGTTGTCGTAGACCAGCACCCAATCGCCTTCTTTGATCTTCTTTGGTCTCAATCGGTGCGTCATGTCGAACCGATCCTTACTCTTCATCCTCGCCTCCTTTAACTTTGCCTTCACCGATTCCATTTCCTCTAGATGCCTCTCCAGTTGTCGAATCCGCGCAACCAGCAACTCTTCCCGGCTCATTTCGTCTAATCAGTCGACCGACGTCCATGATGTTATTGTTCTCTCCACTGGAATGATCGGCTTTTGTTCGAACATGAGTTCGGCCGACATGTATCCGGTTATAGAATTGTGCGTAGTTCGGTCGGCCCATAGTGCATATGTAAGAAGTCTCGGCCAATTTCCGACTCGTCTGTCGTAGGCTCATACTATCGCTTTGACAATCGGCTCGTGCCCTCTTTCAACCTTCCCGTTCGCCAAATCACATCCTCGATCAAGAACCGACATACCGTTGTAGTCGTCTTGTTCGTTAATGCTCAGCCCTCTACCTAGTTCGTCAGGTCTTCTCTTGCTAACACCAAGTATTGGATCTGTCCTACACCAGTCGGCATCGTTAATATATCAACCATCCACTTAAAGTGAATGGTCGACGAGTAGGTCGGGTACAGTTTGTCATGGTGCCCGACTCCGAAATGTACCTAGCAACTATCACACATCGACACAAAATGATGCACATCTTTGTACATCCCCGACCACCAGTACTTCTCTTTCAGCCTTTCGAAAGTCACTCACGTTCCCCGGTGTCCGGACCAGGGACTCTAGTGGATGTCCAACAGCAACATTGACGAGTCTTTCGCCCGCGTCACCACCCAGAGTGGTGGGTTGTTCCTCCTCTTCGAATGCTGCCATATCACCCCGTCTCGCAAGAAGAACTTGTAATCCTTTCTCTGGATTCGACCGACCTCTTCCTTCATCCACAATGCATCATCTATCATCGTGCTTAGGAACCGTCCTATACGAGGCCACTCCTCGTCGTAATCATCCTTGTTGAACTTGTTCAAGGTTGGAGTGATTCGCCTGTTTAATGACAATTAAGTTGACTCGAAGAAGTCCATGCCAACATCCTCGTCTTCTGATAGCATGACATTCTCATTGTCGTATCACCCTCTCGATAGCATGTCAACCATGGCATTATCCTTTCCAGAGATGTGTCGTATCTTCGGATCGAGGGACTTAATGTATGTGATCCACCTGAGCATTGCCAGGTCAAAAGTCGCGCATCTGGAAACCATCCCAAGGATCGGGAGGCAGTCTTTCTCGATTATCACCTTCATCCCAATCAGGTACTCTTTGTCGGCCTTTACCGCCGAAACAATACCCCATAGTTTGCGCTAAACATGGGCGTATCCTCTGTGTCGCTCACTAAGGACCTTCGCGTCAAATCAGATGGCATTGTCATGAAGGATTCCGACCATATGAAGAAATGGAGTTGGATGTGCGTGAACGTGTGTGTGCACGGATGCACACGAATTAAGTGTTAGGTACAAACATATGTAAATAGCATAGGACTAGTGAGTACTAGGGAGTATTTACATAGTTTGCGCTAAACATGGGCGTATCCTTTGTGTCGCTCACTAAGGACCTTCGCGTCAAATCGGATGGCATTGTCATGAAGGCTTCCGACCATATGAAGAAATGGAGTTGGATGCGCGTGAACGTGTGTGTGCACGGATGCACACGAATTAAGTGTTAGGTACAAACATATGTAAATAGCATAGGACTAGTGAGTACTAGGGAGTAGGATTTAATGGGCACTTTAAAGACCCGCACGGATAGAGAGGATACGGGGATTTGATGTGAGGAAATCAGGGGGGGATCTCTAACAATGATCACGATGTAACGCCCCCCCCCCCCCCTTGTGCTATTAAAGGGGAGGCTTGAGCCTGTTTTAAGGATCCATGATCGGGGAGGACGAAGTGCTCTCGGTTTGAGTACCGATCTCTCTCTCTCTCTTTCTCTCTTCCCCGCTCTCTGTTTTCTTATGTGTGTGTGTTTCGTGCTGATCTGGGAAAGGAGGTGAAGCCTCTGCTCACGCAGGAAGCTCGTGAGCTCCCGAGTAGAGGTTCATCGTTCTATGGGTGTTCGTGGTGGTCGTAGTTCAGAGCACCATTGCCGGCCAAGTCCGGTTGTAAACATTCATTCTATGTTAATCATTAGTATTTTGTTGTGTCTCTTCTTGTGTTGGGTATTTCCACGTAGTTCCTGCTTGCTGTTGTTCGCTACGCACCCATTCTGTCTCTGGTGTGTACGTGTCCGAGTCTGTGGGTTCGTCAACTCATTACTATTGTCCAACAGCCTGACTAGAACAATACCTTTCTTCAAGCCCTTGTGCTAACTGTTCGGGATCCGGTGTTGCGTTATTACACGCGTGTGTGTAGAAGGGGCGGGACCACGGGGGTCTCGGACGAGGGAGAAAAGGGATGCCAAGAAAACCAACACCAGATACGGCCTGGATGCAACCGAACACGAGAGAGAGAGAGAGAGAGAGAGAGAGAGAGAGAGAGAGAGAGAGAGAGAGAGAGAGAGAGAGAGAGAGAGAGAGAGAGAGAGAGGGCGTGCGCACTACACCGACTCTTATGCACAGGAAACAAAGGGGTGGAAACACCCAACACTACCAGAGATGCGAATGTGCACAACCGAACATATATATATATATTACAATGGAACAGTTACAACTCCGGCTCCGAGCCGGACTAAGGTAAGTTAGGTCACAACAGTTGTCTGACGCCAAGCCGCCGTTGGGGAGCTCTTGGGCTTGTCGCGCCGAGCGGGGTCTTGCACAGGAAGCCGAGCCGAAGTAAACCTACAAAGGGGGGAAGATACTACCACGGCCACGAGCCGGTTACACTTAGAAGAAGAGAAGTTAACCTAACAGCTTTGCTACCATAGTTGCAGCTCGACTTCTCGAGAAGGAGAAGACTAAAGGAGACAAAAGAAGGAAGAATGAAGCTAACCCTAGAAAAACACGAAATGGTATACCCTTTATGAATCAAAATGGGCAACCCTTTCACAAAGGGTGCTCCCTTCCTTTTATAGAACAAGGAGAGGGACGCATTACAATGTGACATAAATCCCGACTTAAATGGGATTCTTTGTCCCGACTTGACTCCTATTATTCACACGTTTTACAAGGGTGAGCACACACGATGCACTCCGCCGATTCTCCCGTTATTTTCCGATTCCACCTAGGGACGGTTTTCTCCACAACATCTGCCCCCACCTAACCGTGCATCCACCGATATGCGCCAAAATGGACTCTTGCTGGAGAAGACCGGCCCACGCTTATCCTTCACCTTCTGGATCGACATCCATTCCAAGCCGATCGTTGTCACTATCCATGTCGTCTGGGTCCGGTTCATCCTCGTGCGCTTACCTCTCCGTAGGCCCATTCGACCCGTCAATAGGTCGTTCATCACGACCTCGTAGCACGCGCACTTCATTGTTGGCCTTTCACTTGGCCGAATGCACGCTCCGCTCTCCGTAAGTCCGGGGTCCTCCACTTGAGGAGCACTTGTAACGGCCCGCTTGGCCTCAGTCCGTTGCCACGTTGTCTTGGTCGCCGTCTTTGCCGCCGCTACCGTCTGTCACTCTCGGTCTCACACGGCTCTCGGGCCAGATGCTAGAGTCTCCAGAGTCGGTGCGTGCGAAGTCCCGGCACCACCGCTTCCCTTTTGCCTGTGGGTGTCCTCTACGTCCGAGGAATACTCGTAGTAGCTTGCTTGGCCCCTCTTTCGTCTTGCGCCGTTGCCGCCGGGTTGAAGCCTTTTGCTCGCCGTCGTCCCCTTGCCCCCACCAGCTTGTCATCTCGGGCTTGGCTTGCCACGCCAGTCGTTGCCACTTCGACTAAGCCGTTGAGACCTCCGAAGCGGGCGTGGAGGATCCTTCTGCGGCCTGTATCTTCCCCGGTTTTCGACCCGTGCAGCTCATCGCGCACCCCTTTCCGCGTTCCCGGCACCACCGCGTGCGTGCCGTCCTTTACTCGTGCTCCGATTCGGTCGTCGATAGCCACTTGCACGATTCTTCTTCAACTCTGGGTGTGCCCTTCTTAGCTTGGCACACCGCCCGTACTTGCCCTTACTGGCTCCTTCAGAAAACGTAACCGACCAGTAGGGGGTTCGCACTTAGACAACTTCCGTCTTGTCGACTATTGTCGATGCCGGGTCTCGTTCCTTGCTGCCACCAACCTTCTCTCTCAGTCTTACGTTGCCACGTTGGCCGAATAGCCGGAGTCTCCGGATCGGTGTGAAGATCCCATAGGGTTGGTCTTTGTTTCGTTGCTTGCCGAAATTCGGGTGTCTTTTGTTTGAGTCCCTCCCGGACTCTCCTCGTGTCTCCCGCGTAGTCGGGTCCCGCTTCCCGCCGCCACCAGCTTTCTTGTAGAAGATTGCTTGCGGAAGCGTTAGAAAGAACAATACACAAGAGAGAGAGAGAGAGAGAGAGAGAGAGAGAGAGAGAGAGAGAGAGAGAGAGAGAGAGAGAGAGAGAGAGAGAGCAAAACACACTATTTTCCAAAATTATATGAATACTCTGTGCTCTGTATCTACAACGCGCTCATCAGCGCTATTTATACAAGTCCACACGGGACTGTTAGAAGTATGGTGTACTTCAATGCTCACACGAGCATCTGACACTAACTACGAGACTATAACTGCCTAGTAGTCTAACCTATACTAGGCTTCCGGTTACAGATTGGATCCGGCATACCGGCTCCCCAGCTCACTGGTCCTTACTGCTTACCGACTTGGTTGCTCACCGGCATACCGATTCATCTCGCTTACCGGCTCAGGCTTATTCAGCCGATTCGGCTCTGGTTGAGCTTGCCGCTCAACACTCCCCCTCAAGCTCAACCTGAGGTAGGGTCGTAGTGTCAACCTCTGTGGCAGCCGGTTCTTCCAACCGACTTCTCCTGGCGTCGCTTCGCCTTGCTCGCGTCCTTGTTCGGTCTGGTCCCGTTTGCCGCGACCCTTTTGGTTCTACGCGCCTCGACCTTCGGCATGTCTGCTCAATAGGCCCATCTCAGCTCCTTCGCTGCTATGACTCCGACGCTTGCCGATCCATCGGTTCCACCGTGATGGCATCAACTTCCGCTGCGTCCGTGTCTCCTTGGCCTCTCGTTGATCCGACTCATCCGGATCCGTCTGTTGATCCGAATTGGTTGTCTCCGACTCGTTCCAGCTCTTGTCTGAATCGGTATCCTCCGATTCGATTTTCGGCTTCAGGCCTCTCACCACATCGGACCATGTCCGAATCTTGGCCTTCTCCGTGCTTTCCTTGGCTTCTTCAGCCGGTTCACCGAAGTCGAATTCTTCATTCGACTCCGCATCATGGCCATTACGATCATGATGACCTCCGCATAGCATGCACTTCTCTTCCTGAGTGTACACTTCTTCTTCATAGCCGCTCACTCCGACCTGTTCGGATGTGCCGACTTCCTTCGTCGACTCGGCTTCATTTTTCTTCTTGTCTCCACCTCTACCGGTTCTTCTCTTACCTACGGGTTCAACCGTTTTTTTGCCTTTGCCCGTTTCGGTAGTGTCTTTGCCCTTGCATCTCCCCCTCAAGTGCGGCACGTCGAGATGCTGAACACCAAGCATTTCGGTAAAGTGTTGCAACTTGTCCGACGCGAGCGGCTTGGTGAAGATGTCGGCAACTTACCGATCCGTGTGAACATACCGTAGTTCAACTTCACCGCTCAGGACCCGCTCACGCACGAAGTGATAATGCACTTCTATGTGCTTTGTGCGAGCATGGAACACAGGGTTCTTGGCGAGCTGCATGCTGCTGAGGTTATCGCAGTAGATCGGGATCGGGTTCGGTACCTTGATCTGCAGGTCTTGCAGTAGTCGCCGAAGCCAAATGGCTTCGCAAGTGGCAACGATCACGCCCCGGTATTCAGCCTCAGTGCTGGATAGAACCATTGTTGGCTGCTTTTTGCTGCTCCACGCAACAGCCGCGCTCCCAAGAGAAAACATAAAGCCGGAAGTTGAGTGACGATCCGTTGCATCGCCAGCCTAGTCGGCATCCGTGTAGCCAACAAGCTCTTTGGTTATACCTTGTCGGTATAAGAGCCCCCGGTCCTTAGTGCCGCTTACATACCTAAATATTCATTGCGTGCATAGAAGGTGCTCCACGGTTGGCTTCTGCATGTATTGGCTTACCACTCCGACCGGATAGCTAATGTCGGGTAGGGTGATGGTCAAGTAGATCAGGCTTCCGACTATTTCTCGAAACCTTTTCTCATCGCAGGATGGTCCGGAGTTGGGACAGATCTTCTGATTCCAGTCCAGGGGTGTGGAGACAGGTCGGCATTCTGTCATGCCAAACTTGTACAGTATATTCAACACATAATGGCGTTGAGAAAGCAATATGCCGTCGGGGGTGCGGATCACCTTGATCCCCAAAAAATAATGAAGGTCCCCCAAGTCCTTCATATCGAATGCGTCTAACAACTGGGACTTGACGCGGTTGATTTCCGAAAGACCTGGGCCGGTGATGACTAAATCATCAACATAGAGTAAGATACATACCGGACCGTTTGAGCCTTGACGGATGAACAAGGAAGAGTCCGACTTAGAGGCAACAAACCCCATCTTTCGCAACCGGTGCGTGATCTTAGCATTCCAAGCACGGGGGGCTTGCTTCAAGTCGTACAACGACTTCCTCAGCCGACATACCGCCGACTTGTTCACCTCCGACTGAAATCTGAGGGGCTGAGTCATAAAGACTTCTTCTTCAAGATCTCCTTGAAGGAAGGCATTCTTCACATCCATCTGATGAAGATGCCACCCCCTTGCCGCAACAACCGCCAGTACCACACGAACCGTCGTCATCTTTGCTACAGGAGTGAAGGTCTCGTCGTAGTCGATTCCGTGGGTCTGCGCATATCCCTTTGCCACTAACCGGGCCTTGTACCGGTTAACTGTACCATTGGCATTGTAGTTTATCTTGTACACCCACTTGCATCCGATCGGTTTACAGTGACGGGGAGGGTCAACCAGGTCCCAAGTTCCGTTGGCATCCAGTGCCCGCATTTCTTCCTCCATAGCGGCACACCAATTTGCATCCTTTGTCGCTTCTGCGTAGCTGTCCGGCTCACGCACTTCTGCGACCTTGGTCATGTATGCATAATGATGCGCCATGTACTCGTTATACTCGTACCGTTTAACGGGATCCTTCTGGTGGGTGGACCGGCGTAACTCACCGTTACCCGGTATGAGACCCTTCTTGGCTGGTTTGGTCTTCGTTCCCGAAGATCTGCCTATGTCCTTGCCGAAGTCAGATACGCACCGATCCGACTCATCATTACCGATCCCTTTCTCTTTGCGTGTGAACCGTCTCCTCGGTTCCTTGCGCGGGGAGAGCACGACAGAGTCTCCACTACTCGCCGTCTCATCATCCGACTGGTTGGACTGATCTAGTCTCTCATTTGGTCCGCTTAACCGGAACGATTCCGAACTCTCATCTTGAGTCCCGTCTTCATCTTTCTCTACTTGGGCCGGTTCGGGCTCACTAGCCCCATCCTCCGACATTGGGTCGGGATCAAAAGTCAGAGTCGATAAGGAATACCACGATGTCAATTCATCAAACTCGACATCTCGGCTGACTTGGACCTGCTTCATCCGAGGGTTATAACACTTATACCCCTTTTGCTCTTGAGCATAGCCGACTAGGATGCATTTTTCCCATTTTGCATCTAGCTTTCTCCGCTTCTCATCCGGCACATGTACATAGGCTATGTGGCCAAATATCTGGAGGTGTCTCAAATTCGGCTTGCGCCCGAAATACAGCTCGTGAGCTAACACCTTGTCCCCGATCCGGTTTTGGATGTAAACGACCATTTGGACCGCCTCCGCCCAATAGAACTTGGGCATACTCTTTTCCTCCAGCATTGCCCTAACCACGTCAATCAACGATCGATTCTTCCTTTCAGCCACACCGTTCTGTTGCGGTGTGTATCTGCAGCTGAATTCTCGCCGAAATCCTTTTTGTTGTAGATAGCTGTTGAATTGGCCGGAAAAGTACTCTTTTCCGCCATCCGACCGTAGGCATTTGATCTTCCTCTCTGATTCCCGTTCCACCATCTTCTGGAGGCTCTAGAAACACTCGAAGACTTCGCTCTTCCGCTCAATGAGGTAGATCCACGTATGCCGCGTGTAGTCGTCGATGAAGGAGACGAAATATCGACTCCCGCCAATGCTAACATTTTGTGCCGGTCCCCACACATCCGAATGGATAAGATCAAGCTTGTTACGGCTTCGATTTCTTTCGGTGGGGAATGGAAGCCGATGTTGCTTCCCGAGTTGGCAGGCTTCACAAATCTGGGCTCTCCGGCCGCTAAACTTCGGCAAACCGAAAACGACTTGTTCCGTTTGCAGGTCTTGAAGCCTTCGGTAGTTGACATGGCCGATCCGCTTGTGCCACAGTTTGATATCCGACTCGACCTTCTGTCCTTTGGCGAACAATGCGGTGCCGACATCATTGCTATTGAGGATAAACATCCTCCCATCTCTGCGCCCTTGTGCAATAACTTCGCCCTCATCCTCAATGAAGCACCCGAGGTGCGTAAACCGCACCTGCATCCCCTGGTCGACGATCTATCTGACCGACACCAGGTTCTTCGTGATCGTCGAAACATGTAATACATTCATCAGCTTCCCCCTCTGTCTGACGTGGCTCAAAGGGACTTCTCCGACGTGCACGATCGGGTGGGGAGTGTCGTCTCCGGTTTCGACAACTCCCGGTTGATACCGGCTTCTCCAAAAAGGAGAACCACTCCCCGTGGCTCGTCATGTGGTTCGATGCGCCGGAGTCAACGTACCACACTTCCTCCGATTTGGAAGTGGTCTTCTTCATTGAGTTTGCCTTATGCTTCATCATCAAGGCTGGCCCCTTACCGTTCTTGGATCCTCCTGATCCGTTTGCGTAGTGCGAGCTTTGTCGGCCTTCCTTACCAGTCTTGCCGGATCCGGATTTGTCTGAATCGGCACGCTTTCTCCAGCACTCGCTTTCCCTGTGGCCCTTTTTGCCACAGTACCAGCATTTCGTAGCGGATTTGTCTTGCCGGCCTCCGGCACCACCTTGACTCCCTCTGCTTGTGGAAGTCCCAGAACTGTTGTTGGCACGTTCATTGTGCCTTCGTTCTTGCTCTTGTCGGCCGCCTCCTTTGCGTTGTCGTGAAGAATTTCGGCTAGAGGCGGAAACCGGGAAGCATTGGCTACATTGGCGGGGGCAGCATGTGTGTTCACCCCATGTACATTTAGTGTGAATAACAAGGGGCCTTTATGGCGCCGAAGAGTAGTCAAGTCGGGACAGACGATCCCATGTAAGTTAGGATTTATCCCACATTGTAACGCATCCCTCTCCTTGTTCTATAAAAGGAAGGGAGCGCCCTTTGTGAAAGGGGTTGCCCATTTTGCATTAGAGGGTATACCGTTAGATTTAGGGTTAGTTACATTTCTTCTTCTTCTCCCCCCTTCGTGTTCGCTTAGGGTTTGCTTCAGCTCCTCTCCTGCGCAAGACCCCGCTCGGCGCAACGAGCTCGTGAGCTCCCCGACGGCGGCTTGGCGGCTGACGACTATTGTAACCTACCTTGGTCTGGCTCGAAGCCGAGAATGTATTCTTCCTTTTATATATATACATTTGCGTCTGTCTTTGTATATTCGCGTCTCTGTTGGTGTCGGGTGCTTCCCCTTTCTTGCGTTTCCTGTACATAAGGGCGTGAGTCGGGTCGGCATGTGTCTGTGTGTGCGTGTGTGCGCGTGAGTCGGTGTTAAGAGCGTGCTCCCTCCCTCCCTCTCTCACCCTTCGGTCGCTTCCGACGTTCTTCTGGGATCCCCGGAAACGGTGAAGCACGACTTCCTACGCTCCGTCACTCCCTAGGTCAAGACCCCCGTGGTCCCGCCTTTCTCCACGCACGCGCTGTCGAGATATTAAGCAAGTGCGTGTGGAATCGAGGCGGGACCGCGGGGGTCTCGAACCAAAGAGCAAGCGAGGGAGGAGAAAGAGAGAGAACCGGCTACGCAGGTCCGGGGATACACAGGGACTCGGCCCTTCAGCACGGAGAACGCGAGCAGAGACCGACACAGACAGATGTGAATAACTTAATATGTATATTAAGTAAATGGCTAATCACGACTACAACCCTCGACGGGGCACAGGTTGGTTACAACCGAACAGGCCGGCGAACAGATGCCGATGCCTGTTCACTTCGACGCACAAAGGGGCTGCCGGAAGCACTCGGGCGTTCCTCGAAACAGCGCGGGCCTCCTCGGAACCCTGCACAGAAAGCTATGGAGCTCAGAGAGAGAAGCGTCCAGAAACGGTCCGACAGCACTTCGTCCTCTCCGCGCGAGATGCCTGCAACAGCTCTTTCCTCCTCTTTTATAGCCCGACGAGCAGGCCGTCATGTCAGCTTTATTCCCTGTCCCTTTTGGACAGGGATCCGCTCCGTTTTTCACGCATCCGCGTAGTTACGCCGCCGACTCGTACAGTTCGCGCGCGCGACCGAAAAGACTGTTCGCGCGGTCTTTGTCTCCACTTGAGTTAGGGCCCGTTCCTGCCGATTATCCTCCCAGTTAATTTCTATGTACAACTTGGAGCGTGCGCGCGTGAAGAACCGATTCCCACGCCTTGGTGCGCCGATTCCGCCTATGGACGGTTTTCTTCACGACATCCGCCCCCACCTAACCGCGCATCCTCCGGTATGCGCCAAGAGAGTTGGAACGGAGAAAACCGGCCCGTCTTCATTCCTCGCCCGTCGGTTCTCCCTCGTTTTCGGATCGTTCGTCACTGCTGACCAGGAGAGCCGGGTCTGGCCCGTCGTCGTGTCGCTTCTTGAACGCTTTGATCCGCTTCCCTGCAACCGGTATCGCCATTCTCGTGCCGTCGAGTTCCGCCAGGTGATATGTCCCGTTGTCATTGGCGCTCCGTACCACGTAAGGCCCGAACCACCTTCGTGCGAACTTCCGTGTAGCTCGGTGCTGGTTGTCGAGGCTGCTGTCGTAGACGAGCACCCAGTCACCTTCTTCGATTTTCTTCGGCCGGAGCCGGTGCGTTCGGTCGAACCTGGCTTTGTTCCTTTTCCTCGCCACCCGGAGCTTCTCCGCAGCCAGTTCCACGTCCTCCGGTCTCCGCTCGAGCTGTCGTATGCGCGCGGCCAACAATTCCTCCCGGCTCATCTCGTCCCTCCAGTCGACCGTTGCCCACGAGGAGATCGTCCGTTCCATCGGCATGATCGGCTTCTGGCCGAACATGAGCTCCGTCGGCATATACCCGGTTACCGAACTGTGCGTGGTCCGGTCTGCCCACAAGGCATAAGGTAACAGCCGCGGCCAGTTACCGACTTGGCCTCCGCATGCCCGAACCAACGCCTTGACGATCGGTCCGTGTCCGCGCTCCACCTTCCCATTCGCCTCCGGATTGTACGCAGTGGTGAGCGAGAGCTTGACTCCCAGCCGGTCGAACAGCTCCGCGGCTTCTTCGGCGTCCAACTCCCCTCGGTCAGCCACGATCTTCCCGACGCACCCGTACCGGCATATCACGTCCTCGATTAGGAACCGGCATACGGCCGCGGTTGTTTTGTTCGAAAGGGCCCGTCCTTCCACCTGGTTCGTCAGATCCTCCCGCGCTAGGACCAGGTACCGCATCTGTCCTACCCCCATTGGCATCGTCACCAGATCTACCATCCATTT
>NW_028230681.1:0-45593 GCF_043228905.1 Azolla caroliniana
AGTACTTGGTGAGTTATGAGTTTGATTGGTCTCCAAGATCCTATAAGCTGCTTGTTCAGGTTTTTAGGGGCGCCTGGTTTTTTGGTTGGCATCGTGAAATGGAAATAAATTCCTCTTGCTAGAGGAGTGATCATGGTTCGATCTCTAGTGCTGCTGATGATTTTCCATATATCACCGAGCTCGAATCTGAATCTGAATCTGAATCCGAATCCGAATTGTTGCCTAAAGTTCTTATCACAGCATGAAACTCCGGAATCTAATGATTGTACATAACTTTTATGTGTCACAATAAATACTATATACTCGTTGGACACTTTCATATAAAGAAGGTTAAAAATAATAACCAAATGGACGTTCTTACTTAATATGAAAGAACAACAGCATGAACATTCTTATTTAATCTAAGGAGAATTAGACGAAGTGTTCTGTAATGTGAAAGAAAGAACCAAATGAATGAGTGTATGCTCATGGTTGATATATGACATCTGGGATAATTGAATTAGAAGGAAATGCAGCTCTATTTCAATAAAGTCTTGGGATTTACATACAAGTGGGGCTCCTTAACACCACGCTGTATGTATACTTGTATACATTTAAAATAATTGGCACTCCAAACCGATATTTCACCATGTTTTGAAAGAAACAATTACAATTCGCATAGGATCACGTACATGTGACTTCGCTATTGATGGTATTATGACATTACCACCCAAGGGAAACAACTTTGGTCATAAAAATGCAATGAAGTAAAAATAGTGATTGGGCTATGAATATCTTCTAATTGTTTCCTTGTCCACAAGACAAAAGATAACTAAATGTAGCTAAATAACAAATGGAATTACAATGGCTCCTTACTATGGCATGAAGTGTGATAGACTTGATGTGGTAGCATCTCATTGGTCCGAACAATGTGTACTAAATGATTTGAAGTAGTAACACAATTGATCAAAATGTGGCTTTTGTCTCATGTCAATGTAAGAGCTATTTTTGACCCCTTTACAACTAAACGGTCCTTCCTTGCTTTGCACTTTGTGAATGGAGGCCTTAAGCTTGCAACTTTTGAGCAACTCCACAAAACTTATGTAGGCAAAAACTCACTCACCGCAAAATTGTCGGAACCGCAAGCCGGTTGGTCGTCAAGGTAAGAGAGTGTGACAAGAATAGTCGGTATAAATTCCGAGGCAACATTCATTGTATGTGTATATGTATGGGCAAAATGGAAGTTTTTCATGAAATCTTAAGGCATTTTCATTCGTGTCCAGAAATCTTAATCCTGCTGGTGTAAAGAGGAAGGAAGAAGAAGAAGAAGAAGAAGAAGAAGAGAAAGAGAGTGGATAGGGATGAAGAAATGAGGCACCAAGCACACCATCATTATCCATGAAGTGCCCATCCAAATTGCCCACCATCTCCATTACCACTACCACTACCACTGCCTTCTTCTTCTTCTTCCTCTTCTCAAGAAAGAAGTCATGCTTCTGCACCCTTGCTTCCCCTCGCCATTCCACTTTCCTCTGTACCAAAGGTAACCACGACTACTCTTCTTTCTTTCTTCTATTCCCTTCTTCTACTAATCCATGTCTGCAGTTTTGTCTCATCTTTTTTCTTTCCCTTTTTCCTCCCTGTACTACCACTGTCCATTTTAAGAGTCTCCTTCTCTCTCTCTCTCCTACAACGAAATTGCAAAAGCATACCAAGATAATTTGCGTTGTTTTTCAATAACCATGGATTAAAAAAATTCAAAGAGCACCTTAGGAACCTAGATGATGTATGTTTCCTTTTCTTGTGGAGATGGTGTATGTATTAGATCAAGATGTTTTACTGAAAGTTGCATTGTTTTGCATTTTGGCATTTAATGCATTATTACTCACGAGAAACTCTTTTTCATTTTTTTTTGTTGCAAAGGCAAGATTGTGGGATGTGATGAAGTGAAACAAGGCAGTGATGAATGGCATGAGTTGAGGCATAACCGGCTCACGGCAAGCTCTTTCTCAACGGCCTTAGGGTTTTGGGGTGTGGAAAGGCGAGCTGAGTTCTGGGAAGAAAAAGTGGGGTTAAGAGACAAGTTTTCGGGTAACCCGGCAACCCAATGGGGAAGTACCCAAGAAGCATGTGCCATCAAAAGGTATCAAGAAGTAACGGGAAATGTGGTGCACTTGATGGGTTTCAAGATATACAAAGAAGATGATGATGTACAAGGATGGATGGGAGCCTCACCAGATGGTCTTATTCATCATTCATCTCTTCTTTCTACCCAGAAAGGAGGGATCCTAGAGGTTAAATGCCCTTATAATAAGGGTAAACCCGAACATTGTTTACCATGGTTGAGTGCCCCTTACTACTATATGCCTCAAATGCAAGGTCTAATGGAGATTTTGGATAGAGATTGGCTCGATTTGTTCGTATGGACCTTGAATGGTTTCTCGATATTTCGTGTTGATCGTGATGCTAAGTATTGGGCATTGATCTATGGTGTATTGAGTGATTTTTGGTGGGCTAGTGTAGTTCCAGCCAAACAAAGCCTTTTATTGCAAAAGAATGTAGATGTGAACATTTATAAGCCTTTGGGGCTTCACCGAATGACAACAATCATAGTGAATGAGAGCAGGCGGCTTGCAAGCAAGGCTCCATTGATACAAAAAGAACTCATCAACAAACTGTGACCACAAGATTGTCATAGTTGTCGTTACTTTTTACAACTGGCATGACATGAAAACTCATTGACATTGGGGACCCAATTTTTTGATGCAGTGAAAGCATGGATTCTTCAACAATCTTTGAAGAATGTTTCAATGCTATGGTACTCGATTCGACACCATTTAGTGGAATGATTTTCGGGGGATTCCAGATGGATGTAATTTTCTTCTCCTGAGCATAATGATTTTCTATTCTTATCTAGAGGCGATTGTATCTATTCATGCATGCGAGGCATGTAATGCATGATTTTGGAAGATTGGTTTCTCATATTTTTAAGGGGTAAAAATTACACTATGCCTAGTGCGTAAATGGGGCCTATATTACCGATTTTGGAGTTCTTCCGGTAGATAATCATTTTACTAACACATTGTGACAAGTTTGTTTGCTGGTGGTTTCTTGATTTATACACAATTTGAATCATAAACACTCAACTGTCACATAGTCATGATCACCTTGCTCGGCCACACCACTAATAATCAATTTGGGACTAGATTTATTTAATTATTGTGGAATATGTAGACTGTAGGTGGAGCTACTTTTGTAGGTGAGGAAATTGGGTCGATCGTGCATCATATGAAACTAAACTACATCAGTCTTTCTTGTTATATGTAAATGTTGAATTCAAGCAGTTTTGGTTTGGAGTTCTTCCGGTAGATAATCATTTTACTAACACATTGTGACAAGTTTGTTTGCTGGTGGTTTCTTGATTTATACACAATTTGAATCATAAAACACTCAACTGTCACATAGTCATGATCACCTTGCTCGGCCACACCACTAATAATCAATTTGGGACTAGATTTATTTAGTTATTGTGGAATATGTAGACTGTAGGTGGAGCTACTTTTGTAGGTGAGGAAATTGGGTCGATCGTGCATCATATGAAACTAAACTACATCGGTCTTTCTTGTTATATGTAAATGTTGAATTCAAGCAGTTTTGGTTTGGAGTTCTTCCGGTAGATAATCATTTTACTAACACATTGTGACAAGTTTGTTTGCTGGTGGTTTCTTGATTTATACACAATTTGAATCATAAAACACTCAACTGTCACATAGTCATGATCACCTTGCTCGGCCACACCACTAATAATCAATTTGGGACTAGATTTATTTAGTTATTGTGGAATATGTAGACTGTAGGTGGAGCTACTTTTGTAGGTGAGGAAATTGGGTCGATCGTGCATCATATGAAACTAAACTACATCAGTCTTTCTTGTTATATGTAAATGTTGAATTCAAGCAGTTTTGGTATCAAATTTTGGCAATGTCAAAATTTCCATCGTGCATAAAACTTCCCCAAACTAATAACATGTTCGTATAGTACCTAGAGTGGACTAAAATGTAAGCTATTTGATTGAGAATTCAACATTGATAGCTAGTGAGAAACTTTTTACTAGTTTTGATATCGGCGAGGATTTTCAAATATTGGAAATATGTGATGTAGAACCGATCCTCCATAGCGAAATGTCCAAAACTCAATGATGGATTTGTGGTTTGTGTTATAAAACAAAACACACTTTTGATTCCCAAGATAGTATTGCATACAAACTATTTGCATTATTATTAGAGAATAGAATAGACATTTTATTGTCTTCGAGGAAGCCAAATTTGATGTTATGTACACATAACGCATGTGAGGGTAGGTCACTGATATTCACATAAGTGAAGGGTATGTTCATTAATGTTAGAAAGGAACTAATGTGATTGGATAGAAGGAATGATAGGTGCATGCACTATCATGATCTTGACAACCAATGAATGGAGAGTATTTTAGAAAGGCACATCTATTCAAGGGCCTAAGAAGAGGTATAAATATGAGGTTTATCTACCCTCATAAGCATACTACGTCAAAAGGTTGCCGTCTTAAGACACCGGTGGTGTGGGTTAGGCTTTTGTCGTGATGATCGTGTTATCTCTTTGAAGGTATTAATCATCCTAATGTCCGACGGTATGGGATGTCAGTGGTAATTTGGCTATGTCTTGTTCATAGCTCGAGGGTGGTCAGGTGGAACGGGTTCTTCTATCCAATCAATTTACCTTATTTTACTTTATTGGTCTATTGATCAGTATTAGACTCTTAATATTTGACCTATGTCACAATGTTTGAGAGAGAGGGTTATGTGTGGTAACTTGGGAGACCAAAACCTTACGCTTTTAGGCCCTACATTCTACAATGGCATCTAGAAAATTAGGGAAAAAGAATTGTATGGTCGTGTGTAGGTAGTCCTACAAATTTGCTACTAGGGTAAGCTAATGGAGAGCAAGATTGAGCGTGAGAGTGAAAGTAACATTTGAGAGGAGAAGATTGACTTTAGAGGATTTTTTTTTTGTACTATACAATCATAAGACAAATTACAACAATTCACTTGATGCCCTATTGCACATGCTATTTGGAAATGTTTATCGGAAATATGGCAAGTTTTTGACTTCTCTGATGCCTAGAAAATGTGTCCTTAGCCAATATTTGTAACATAGATCGAAGGATGAGATAGAAAACATATTCCAAATTTTAAGGTATTGGAGATTGCGGCATAACTAGAATATGCACAATAATTTCATGTTTCATGGAAGAAATATATTAGAAAGTTGAAAGGCATAGTTATGTGGCAAATGTGGATGTTGGCTCGTGTGGGGATTGTTTCTTCATGTGAGTATTCACCATTTATGATGATATGCCAACAACATTATATGGTTTTTGCATACGATTAATTTAATGTGTTCACGAAAATAAAGGATAGATAGACAAAGGGAGGGAGAAGGAGTATGGTTTTATTGTGGGTAACGGGTTCATCACAATAATTGCAATGTCCTTCAAGGAGTTGCTTGGCATGCAATTGTTTATGACTAGTGAGGTGATTAGAGCATGCCATGAGTTTAATGATGTGGTTAGATGTATTGTGCATGACCCTAAGTCATGAATTGCATGTGAACCTCACAAACTATGTTTCTAGGCAATATTCCAACATTTTAAAGGGGATTTTGGTGATATGCTTGACTTCAATGTCCAATGTTCTTGGGATTCTGGCACTAGGCATCACGAATAGCAGATTGACTAGAAGGCTAGCTTCAAAGGTAGACCTTCGATCGAAGCCTTGAATTGAAGCTACCCTTCACTTGAAGGTTGAGAGTCAAAGCAAGCCTTCTCTCAAATTCTTTGGTTCGAAGCCTTGAGTTGATGGTTCACCCCTCGAGTGTCAAAAGGTGGGGAAATTAAATCATTTAACAAAATTGAAAATGTGTCCTCTCTCTCTCATTTGATGGTAAACTCCCACAAATTTATGTTTTTGATCTCCTTGTCGGGTGTCGTTTGGTGGATACGACATTAGCTTCAGTTCGTGTAGATTTACTCGTATCTTCATAACATTTCTCTTGGGGGTTCGAATCAAGATCCGAAAACTCCATCACAACTCTCAAGGCGAAATCTTCAACACAATAATCCAGAATTTGTAATTCGTTGAATTTGTTCTAGATTCATGTAACTTTGTGTCCCACACTCGGCTTTATGAGCTGAAAAGTTCAACGGTGTTCCTCGTTTGATCCGGATAGAAGATTTAAAATCAATAGTAAAATAACAATTTACACTAGTTCAACTTGTAATTGGACTCTTGATTCATGAATTGAGAAGATACAACATGATTTTCTAACGACTCCATTATGTGGAGTAGCTTAAAAGATAGATAGATAAAGAAGATAGAGATGTAAGATTTGTGGGTGGAGCTTCGGAGGGATATCCTCAAGTTTTGGTTCAGGGGAGTAGTGAGATAGCTTAGTTGCCTCTTACCGATGGTGCCCTTGAACACGCTCTCTATTCACTATCCTGGGCCCATTTGAAATTCCAGCACCACTTTTGCTTTGATCCAAAATCCTGATCCCCTCAATGATCTCTCCTTGTCATTTATAGGCCTATGTAGCTCCTTAAGAAAATAAAAATAAAAATTGTTGTTGAGCGGCAAGCTGAACCGGATCCGGATTGGCTGAATAAGCCCGAGCCGGATCGGCATATGGAAGGATGAGCCAGGGAGCAAGTGAGCCGGTGAGTTGGAGAGCCAGTTAGCTGGATCCAGCAGTAACCGGAAGCCTAGTGGCAGCCTAGACTACTAGGTAGTTAATAGTCTCGTAGTTAGTGTTAGACTTCTGTGTGAACATTGAAGTATGTTGTACTTCTGTCAGTCCTTTGAGGACTCGTATAAGTAGTGCTGTTGAGCACGTTGTATATACATATACAGAGAAAACTATTATTGTTTGGTAATAGAATTTTAACGTTCTGCTTTTTCTCTGTCTCTCCCGTGTACTGTGTATATTCAAGCTCTCCATTAAACCTGCGTTTTCTGTGTTTGGTCTTCTATCACTTCCGCACGTTATTCCTTTCACAATTGTCTTTTCAAGAATGCACTCCTTTTCCTTGACCACTTGGTATGAGCATAAATATCAACCTCCATGTTCATCCATTCACATTCCTCTCGTTCATCCCGCTAGCAATATCTTGATTTGTCATAGTCTATTTACAACTCGAACCCTTAACATCCCTCTCCCAGAAAAAGCTCTTTGTCAATTGGGCTGCACCTTTTTATTGTTTTCAATAATATATTCATTCTTAGTGTACCTTTGATCTATCCTTCAACCTTTCATATGTCTCCAGTCTAACTGATGTTTTCGTGCGCTCCCCACATCACGACAAAGTAGAAATATATTGCATATTGTGTTTAATATTCAAATGCCCATAATTTATGTTGAATTGATTATGGCCCAATTAGATTTCAAGAAACCTTATGATCGTGTTAATTTTTCCTTGCTTTCATGCTTTTAATGCATACAATGGACTTTTGACCACATATGTCCCTCTTAATATTTTTATTAGGGCAAAATATCGTGTCCCAAGTAATGCTTAATGGTATAGTGACATCAAATATTGCCCTTACAAGATCAATTAGTCCACAATGCCCATTTAACCCATTGTTGTTTCATAAGCTACTCATCCCTCGTTGGGTTATGCTATAAAGACATGTGCAACTAATGACAATATTGTGGATCTACACCTTCCTTTTGATGGATAATTAACAATGCAAACTTTGGCAAATGATTTTTTGTGTGTTTCTACAAGCCTTACGTGAGAATCTTGAGACGAGCATGCTTGTACTGGACCAATTTACTTTGGCGTTTGGATTACATATTAATTGGAAGAAACTTTGCCTCCTCTCATGCATTGATAGGGATTTGGAATATTTAGGATGACCATGATTTGTGGTTCAAAAGGCTTCATTTTTTTACATTTAGGGTATCCATTGAGAGTGAATTCTATAAATGTCCAATTGATAATGGATGACTAGTAAGTTGAGGAATAAGTTCATGCATTGGAAGTCACAATCTTCACTATTTCATGTGTGCCTTAAAGTTGCATGCATTATGGAACTACACCGTTTCAAGGTGCATATGAGAACACATCTATTAATTGACGAAGTCCAATGTCCTAAACCAAAGATTTAGAGTGTTGTATACCCTATTTGTTACGGGCATGACCATAATTTATCCCTCAGTAAGTTCTACCATAGTATTCTACACACAAGGTAAAGTGTGAGGGTTAATTGAGAGTGTAAAAAAGGGAGGATTACTTTTAATCCTAGGCATAATATGAACCATATGTGCATTCGCATTCGAGAATGTTTCAACCATTCGAGTATGGTAAACACCCTCGAAGTATGGTAAATACCATACTTTTGTATTCATTATTCATTATAAGGTAACTTTTTTTAAGGTAAAAATTGTAAAAAAAAACATAAGGATGTTTTGATAACATGCACATTTGTTTGCATTCGTATGAAAAAGAATGTTTGCCAATGCATTTGAGTATATTATGTACTATGATCCTAAGACTTGAGACAACCCATAAGGCCCAAGTGTGAACTTGCTTGGGGCCCTTAGGTTTGGCTATAAATATGAGGCCTAACTACCCTCATTAGACACATCATTTGAGTACGTTGAGACTGTGACCTTGGGTAAACAAACTCTTGTAGCGCGCATGCTAATACTAGGTACAACTCGATGCCATGGCGGTGGTTTGGGACGTTGACCAAGGCTTGAGTTTGTCTTGATCTCTTCACTTGGGGGTGATCGGGTGGATCAACACCCTTCTTTCTCTCTCTTTTTTCTTATCATTTTGGGGGCTATTTCCCCCTCACATTAAAGTTTTCACATTTTTCAATTTTACCTTTATTCACTTTTTAAGCTTCTTCTTCCAATTGAGCCTCCTAACTTAGATTTGAACCTTATTTCTAAATCATTCTCCTAATTCTGATTTGAACCTTATGCTCAAATTGTTCTCCTGACTCAGATTTCATGCATCATATTTGAGTAGTTCTCCTAATGAGGTTGTCCAAGCTTCTTCCATTAATCGTTGTTCTAACTTAGATTTGAAGTTTTTTCCAACACAAATCCTCCACACTTAGATTTAAAGTTTTGGCCAACACGAGTCCTCCTATCTCCAATTTGAAGCAATTCTTCCATGAATCGTAAGCGGTTCATAGATAGGGGCGCTTCCTCCTCATGTTCATTTTTGTTCTCACATTCTCATGTATATTTTTGCATGTTCATCTTTCTTCTTCTATTTCATTGTTTTGGTTTTCTTGTTTAGGAAATTTCTATGTGATTCCTTGTTAGATTCAATTTTTTATATTGCGTGTTCATCTTTCTTCCTCTATTTCTTTGTTTTTATATCTAAAATCATCATTGCTTTTCTTGTGTACGAAATTTTTATGTGATTCTTATTGATTGATTATGCTTGCAAGTCCCATTTGGTAACATTAGTCTATTCTTTTTAACGGTAACCTTTATTTCATTAATTACTTTCTGTGGTAATCTTTTTTAAATAATACATATATTGAAAATGGTAGTCATCAATGAGATTGACGTGTCTTGTTTACCAATAGATCAGTATAAATAATAGGTGTAATGCTTTAAGCATGACCTATGTATCAGTTTCTGAGTTATGGAGTTATTCAATTTCTTCAAAACAATAATCATTTGAGTGGCATATAGTCTTTCATGTCTTTTAAGAACCTGTAATAGTTTGTTTTTTTTTCCATAAAACATATGCTCCATTGGTATTAATAAAAGGCCAGAGGTAGTATACAAATAATATATAATATTGTTTCATCTCCACAAGTATATATTATGAAAGACAAGACCAAGCTAGGAGACCACATATAAAGGTGAAAACAATCTCCAGCATGTAAAAAGAAGTTAGCTGAACTTGATTCCACATCTGCCAAAACTCTTGGTTTTCCACCCTTGTCTGAATATACACCTGCATGAATCCTTTGATGACATAAGAAGAGAACATCTGCTCTGCATTCCTACTCAGAGTACCCAGCTTTTTCGAACTTCATTTTTCCACATTAGACCTCAACCTTTCACAACAAAAATGCCTACAAAATCCACCAGCTTTATAAATCCTGTAATGTGATCACTTTATCAACGAATTCCAATGTCTAGAGTCGAGCAATGTCTTTCAATGACAACAACACATTTGGCTTGAGTTGTTGTGTATTAAATGCTTCAAAGAGACAATTGTGAAGGGGTGATGATATCATTAAAAACTCCTAGCTTCAAAGCATGTATTCACGTCGACCCTCAAGAAAATGCTTCCAACTCCACACCATCAACACTCATAAAACAAAAAAGAAAACGAGTCTACTCTCCCATCGTGAAGTATGCTTCAGCCCCCGACAACCTCATGACTCATCCTTATGAAACAAAGAATCTGTTTTGTTTTCCCCATCCAACATCTAGTCAATTACCACCAACGTCCACATCAACCACCTCTCGTCGTAGACCACCAAAGCCCTATACATACAAAAAACATAATGACACTCTCTCCGGATCCCCTCATGAAATTATGCTTCTTCCCCCGACACCATTGTTAGTCATCCTTGTCAGAAATAGATAATGTGCTTCGTTTTCCATATCAAGAGTGTCATCATTTACTACCAAGGTCTTTGAGATTGGAAGACGCGATGACCAACATCCAGTGTGCTCTCCTTCTCCCGTCATGAAAGTATGCTCAGCCCCTACACCATCAAAAAATAGAATGAATCACTCTCCTCAGACACTCATAAAAATTGCTTCACCCTCCAACACCATCTTCACTCATCATTATAGAAAATCTGCTTCATTTTCAGCAAATTCTTGTACCTACTCATAATATTTTGCTTCACCCCCCACACCGTCTTCGCTCATCCTTATCCCTCAAAAAATTTGCTTCTTAAGTCCACATCAACCATCTCGCCGATTAGCACCAAATTCCTGTATAAATAATAGCAAAATGGTTATAAAATGTTTCCTCATCCCCTCATATATTTGCTTCAACCCCCACACCATTGTCACTCATCCTCTCGTCATGAATAAACTGTATAAAGACAATAACTATATGACAACAACGACCAGACGATCCTGTTTGTTGCACTCCCTACGACACCTAAAATCTTACATGACAACAATGACAATACGATCCTGTATGTTGCACTCCCTAAGATGAAACCTAAAATCTTCTTCACTCCGTCCCATGACACCGAATTCCATCAAACATCCTGACATATAGACAACAAACAAATTAGTGTAAAAAATTTCCTCACCAACTCATGATAATATGCTTCAAATACCCTCAAAAGAATTTTGCTTCTTAATTCCACATCAACCCTCTCGCCAATTACCACCAAATTCCTGCTCATAATAATATGCTTCAACCCCACACCATCTATAGTCATCCTTATCGCTCAAAAAGAATTTGCTTCTTATGTCCACAACAACCATCTCGCCATCTCGCTAATCGGCACCAAATTTTGGCTTGCCATGTCCTTGATTTCCACCAACATCCCAACAACATCACTTATCCTTACAAAAATATCAACAGTCATCAATATTATAGCATGTTATTTGTACTAACGATGGTGTCGGTGGCGGGAACAACCAACGAGGCGGTACATAGCACTTGACATCTGCGGCTTCATTCAACATAATAGGTATAGATGACCAAACTTTACGAATTCTCATTCTTTTCTTATTAGTTGTGTGTCCAGAACCCTTATAACTATCATATTCACCTTTAACTGTGTGTGCCAATAAGTCCCAAAAAGACTTAACCTGATCCACAATGTGAATGTTTTCATCATTGTATAGCTTGGAGCACCTAGCTTTCCAAAGAACCCATAAAGCCAAAGAGGAGACAATTTTCCAGACGTGAGTACAAGAGAAAAACTTGATTCCCTGCAAGGAGGTTGAAGTAGAGTATACCTGCAGACTTCTGACATGTAATGTCAAGGAAGAATAATGATGATGATAGAAAGCCATTTGTTGATCTAACCTTCCCCATAAGACTGCACCCCACGTAAAAATCCTCAACCTATACTTACGACCTAGTAGCCTAAGAATTCTAAACCGATTTTTTTTTGCAACAACACATTCCCAAAATACATGATGCAATGACTCACGTACAGAACCACACATAACGCATGACTGATCAGCTATAGATCCCCTCATCAAATCATCTACTGGCAACGCATAATGAATCATCAACCAACGAAAGTGTAATATCTTGTTCATACATTTAATTGACCAAAACTGTTTCCAAAACATCATCATATGAGAAGATGATACATTACCTTCCTCCCAATACTTTTTTCCCGCAGGTACTGACTCAACATAAAGTTTCTCCCGAACGCCACCGAATATGTGAAGAATGGGAGGACCTTAGTGGAATTATTAGGCATGGACAATTTCCAACCATAATCTACAGGATCCCACTACAGATCAACTAGTGGTCTAGAGTATAAAACCCAAATATGAGATGCATAGTTAGCAATTAAGGGACTAGGGTCAATAAACAATTTTTTATCCAATCTAGAAATTACTCGCATTGGTAACTGCTTCGCAACAGACATAATTGGAGACTCGACATCTACTAATACCAACCTACCCTTATCCAACACTTCATAGAAGTAAAGGTTGCCATTCTGATTATATAAATGAGCACTTATAAGTATATTAAGTGATGAAAACATACCGTACCAACTTTGAAAATGATCGAGCTGCAAAGTTGGTACTGTGACTTGTTACACCATGGACAATTGATCTACCGTTATGTTTGCCCGTCTTAAACTAGACAACCTATTCTTTCGGTCTTGAGCCGATGTCTGCAAAAAGTTTATCCAATCTACAACTGTACGGGTTGGACCATTGTCCATTGCAGCCCAAGATAACCTAGGCCGTAGACCCAACACACATGCAGCTTCATCCATAAATAAAGGGTTCCATATCAAAGGTTGACGCATGAATTGAGTATAAGTTTTCGATGGCAAGAAAACAAGTGCTTGAAGAATACTTTCCCATGCTCGAAATATTCCATTAAAAAAACGTAAGGATCTAACATTAGACTTAGGCAATGAAAAAATCTGCAGTGAAAAACCATCTACGACTATCCTTCCATTGACCACCTGTTGATGCCTTGACGTTATGTAAATGCCGAATCCATAGCTTTTTCTATAACACCTCTCTTAACAATAAACTCCTAACAACATGTTTAGAAAGTAAGTCTTTCCTTTGTATAAAAGGATCAATCAAACCTAGACCTCCTTTCCGCTTAGATTGTATAATAACCGTCCAAGCGACCTTTGCTACCGAATTGTCAGACACGTTGTTCCCCCAAATAAAATTCCGTGTTAGGCGTTGAACTTTAAGCATTATTGTCCTCGAAAATAGCCATGTAGATGCTATATACCAAATCGAGGACAAAAGCACCGAATTAGCTACAACTATACGTCCTACTAAGGATAGCTTTTCCTTATTCCAGTATATTAGCTTATTCCTTAATCTTAATAACAAGGGTGCAACCATATCCTTTGCCTTTAATCCCAAGCCCACTCTGCAACCTAAATACCTAATGGATTGACCTTGAGGTATCCATGTAAATCCTGAAGAAGGCACATTAACTGGCGGATCTCCCGGAGCAACCCAAAAATCTGATGACTTATCCCAATTTATCAATGCACCCGATGCATCTGAAAAATCATCCACAACCTTTTGCACTTGTGCCAAATTTAATCTTGAGGCTTGAACATATAAAACTGTGTCATCAGCAAACTTGCTATCTACAACAGCATACGACACTAGTAGTGCTAACCCTTTAATATTTACATATTGAGAATTTAGATGTATAGAAAATGCTTCAGATACTAATAAAAACAGGAAAGGAGCAAGTGGACATCCCTGTCTTACTGATCTTGAGATCGGGAATCTCCTACCAACATCCCCTGCAAATAAAAGAGAGTTATACGCATTACGATATAATGTTGATACTCCTAGTATCCATGTGTTTGGGAAACCCATCCTAACCAATGTTCCCTCCATAAAATTCCAGTCCACTCTGTCATAAGCCTTTTCAAAATCAAGAAATAACACCACTAAGTCTTGCTTATGCAATTCTGCAAAAGCAACCATTTCCCAAAAGAGAATAATTTTATAAAAAATACTTCTCTCTTGCATAAAACCAGTTTGAGAATCATGAATCAGCTCCGACAGATAAGGTTGTAGCCGTCTACCTAACGTTTTTGCTAATATTTTATAAATAACATTCAACAAGGTAATTGGTCTCCAATGCTGAAGCTCTTCTAATTGTCCACTTGATTTAGGGATCATATAAATTAAACCCTCCTTCCATTCTTGTGGCATATTTCCTGAATCTAATATCTTTTGGTAGGTTTTGTGACAGGAACTGCATGCTCCTTATACGCAACGCTCGGCCACAACTGAGCTTAGAATCATACACAGAAAACAGGAAATGAAAGCACGACACAATGGAGAGAAGAGTACACAGGATGTTTAACGTGGAAAACCCTGAGAGGGAAAAACCACGGCAGTCCATTGACTACTAACTATCACTATGTCACAATAATTACAACAGTGACCTCACGGATGCAACGACCTCGCGCTCACGATCTTCGCCACAGGCGGCGGTTACAACAGAGGCATCGACCTCTTCCTCCCTCTCTCTCTCTGTACACTGTTACGCGCTCTCAAGTCTTACACCAACAAGAGTGACAACACCGCTATCTAATAAGTTTGCCCTAAGTCATATTTATACTAATATGACTTTTCGGCTATTTACAAATATAGCCCAGATGGACTCTCAGAAGACATATTTACGAATATGTCCCTTCATCCAGTGAGCACTCCTCACCGGGCCTGCATCATCCGGATATTGTCGTGCACTCGTCATCCGGTTCTCACCGGGTCTTCTGTAGCTGGGTACTCTTCATCCGGTTCTCACCGGGTCTTCCGTAGCCGGGTACTCTTCATCCGGTTCTCACCGGGTCTTCTGTAGCCGGGTACTCTTCATCCGGTTCTCACCGGGTCTGCACCATCCGGCTCATGCCGGGTACTCCACATCCGGTTTCGGCCTCGGCCGAGTTTGCTCGTCAGTACTGTTCTTCTCACTTCCCATCCGGAGGGACCTGTTTCCTAACACTTTGGTCAATCCATCACCTATCAAATCCCAATATTGGATATACTATTGAACTCCCAACCCATCCAAGCTAGGACAAACATCTTTAGCAAGGGTTTTAGCAGCTTTAAGAACCTCTTGAGAATTTAGCGGTTGTAAAAGACAATCTATCAGTTGTACAGATACCCTATTATGAATCTTTGACCATATGATGTCCCTTTTAATCAAATCATCCGCAGAAAAAGATCTAGCTTTCAACAAAGTCTCATAATAATCTGAGGCTATTTGCCTGATCTGACTACAATCAGTGGTATAAGAGCCATCTTTACATTTTAACCGAGAAATCCAGTAACAGTTGTCTTATGATGATTATGCACTGCAAAAAACAATTTATTTACTTTATCTCCCGACTCTGCCCATGTAGATGATATATTATGATAATTAAAATCCGCTGAAATCTTCTGTAATTCCAATATTTGGTTCCCTACTTGTATCAGTTGGGAATTTATATACCTCGAATATGGTCTTCTCTCTTGCAGATGTTGCAAGGATTTCAACCCCCTACGAAGTCTTCCTATTTTAGTACAAGACTCATAAAATACTTGTTTAGCTTTACAGTGAAAAAATTGGTGTGTTTCACTAATAGCCTTTTGAACACTAGATAATGCATAATCATGTGAATAGTCATATTTATTCCAAATATTATGCACACTAGGAACACAATCTTGGCTAAGAAACACGTGAATTGGAATTCTAAACCTAGAATTTCTATGTTGCTCCTGCAAGACTATAACTAAACGAAGTGGTGCATGATCAGAAAAGGAAAGTGAAGGTAAAATTCCAATTGAACCTCCTTTATCCCACAAAAATTTATCCGCATAAAATCTATCTAACCTAGACAAATTGGTATGTGATTGTTTTCTATCCGAACGTGAATAAGCTAAGGAATCTTGCATGTGTTGAAAGGAAGACACATGCCACAAGTCCATTAAACCTAAAGAGAAGATCAAACGTTCCCATTCATATAATTTTGAACCAAATAATGGTTGAAATGTGCCTCCTAACCTATCACACCCATCCTCCAACATATTAAAGTCACCCGCAATTGCCCAATGTTCAACAGCTGGTAACTGTGGCATTATGCTCTTCCATAATGTCATTCTATCTCTTGCATGATTTGGTGCATAAATATTCAACAAACCCCACTTCTTTGAACCAATTTGAAGAATTATATAATGTCCTCTAGCACAAGCCAAAACTCCGTAATGTGAGAAATCAGACCACCAAATATCGCTTATTGCTATGCGAAGACCTGATTTCAAACTATTATCCCTAGTTGCAAGCACCCAGAATTGTTTCCACTGGCCTGGTAACAAATTTCCATAATTTTGAATTATTTGTTCATTTAAATGATGTTCTTGAATAAGAAGAACATCAATCCTACCTATCAAAGATTTCCTTAGCTGACGACGAAAAACACTCCTTACCTTACAACAATGTCTACCTCCTAAGCCCCTTACATTCCATGAAATAAGATTTAACCTATCCATAATTCATGTTTTGCCCTCCTACTCTCCTTTCGGCTAGTGCACCTTCTCTACCTTTCTTTCCATCCTCCGCGACCCTTAATTGTCTCCTATTTGACCAAATGTCTTTTCCGGAAAATTTATGGGCACGCACTGGCAAATGTTTATCTGTTATAGAAACCCTATCGGAAGACTTAGCAGCTGTAAAAGCCGCTATATTGCCACAATCCATATTCGTATGTGATATGTCTACCTTGACCACTTCCTTTGTTGTAAGCTCATTCAATACTATGGACCTATTATCTTGTTGTACTTTATGTAAAACCAATTGTTTGTCTTTACTCAATTGATTATTAACCTTAGAAAAAGATTCTACCGTTTGCACCTTAAAAGGTATGTTATTTGTATTATGTTCCAGCTGATGCTCCATTGTGCCAACTGGGAGGGACAAACCACCATCCACTTTGCTACTCCCTACTTCCTTTTCAAGTGTCTATAAAGATTGATAAGGATTAGCCTCAAGTAGTAACAGTGGATTAACTATCTTATTAGTCGGTTTAAAAACATGTTTAGTAGACATTGTAGACCAACCATCTTTAATAACATCTTGTCGAGTAGTTGGATGGGCATTAACATTGACATTCGAGCATCTCTTTTGACAATCTCGACCTAAATGCCCAAACTGTCGACACACAAAACATTGATCAGGCAAACATTGATAATATACATTTTGTACAACCGGTGGTTTATTTATAACTTATAAATAGATTAGGTAAAGAGATAGTTGTCAGCAAACGGATAGATCTTGGTGCGATTAGCCGAACTGCAAGGGCCCCACCCGCTCTGTCTATTCCATAATCATGTCTGTTACACGTAGCAATAACCTTACCGAACAAAGCCCCAATACAAGGAAGAACATTCCTCCATTCTTTCCTCAATCAAGGAAATATTGCCGTAAAAACCATACTAGATTCTTGATCCTACAATATCTCATCTACCTTAATATTATGCGACCATTTATGAAAAGATAACCACGCACCTTCCACTCGCGCTTCCTTAATTGCCAATAGCTTTGCGACGGAATCCTCATCGACAAACTCCACATGGTAACATCCTCGAGACATGAATTGAATGTCGACAATGTTATCCGTTTCCTCCGAAAAAGAAAACAATCTCGCACTCTGTACCTGCACTACCAAAGAAAACACCTGTAAACGTTGTACCTCTCCCAAAACTGTGATTTTATCCTCCTCCGACAACACAAGGTCGACTTGCTCATCACATAGATGAGGCGAAAGTTGGGGGGGGGGGGGGGGGGGGTGTACATTGGACTCCCCTGTACACAGATACGGTCCAGCCACAGATGGAACGTGTGTCTGATCCACTGTCGACCTCATGCTCGTGGTGGAACTAGCTCGCACTGTTGCGGCACTGTTTGCGCCACTAGCGACCTGCTCGTTTTTTGCCTGTTGCATCGTTCGTGACCTGTTGCTTGTTCGCGACCTGCTTGTTTTCCTGCTCATTGTTTTTGCTCCAAGAACCTGTAATAGTTTCCCACAACCATTATTTTGTAGACGTAAGCTTGAAGTGGAAAACTATGATATTGTGAAATGGAAAAATTTAGAGTATGTCAACTATGGAAAATATATTTAAATAACAACTTAGTACTATTAGTCTACTCTCCCATGTGCATTAGTACTATTAATCCATTCACCTATGTTTAGCATTTCTCATTGACCAACATTTTTAGGTACTTCTCATTGACCAACACCAAGGTGCAATGGAACTACTCTAGGTCTGGACATGGAAAGGGAGAGCATGATGGCGCAGGGGTCATGATAAAGAGAGCTCTTACAAGCAAGCAATTGGATAGTAAAGGTGCACATGATGTTGCAGAATGACTAACATGGAAGATGGCAGATGATGGTAAGAATAAATTGTTTATTGAGGGTCTTGTTAATGAGGTGGACAAAAGTAAAGCATATCGTTGCAAAACCGAAAGGGACATGCAAAGACCCATTGTGTTTTAGGGTTTAGTCACAAGGACACAACATAACGATTATTCCGTAATTTATCATGCTTTTGTAACATGTGTATAGGTGAAGCTTGGGATGAATGCATCGATCTATCAATCGTGGGGTCATGGAAGTTGCAAAAACTTGAGATTGATCGAAAAGATGATATTCACAATAATGAACATCTGGACATTATTGTGTATTACGAGTCACGACCAATGTGAGGACTTGGCACTTTTATTGGAAGTTGGACATCATTTTTCAATGCTCAAATCCCCTACAAATGAAGACTTTGAAGATTAGTACATTGTGGTATGCAAGCAAGCAAACACAATATTAAAAGAACTAGTGAGGGATGTTTGGGGTATTAGAGTAGTGTTAGGAATATGTCCCTCCTGTGGGAGGAGTTGACTGTTCGGCTGAGTAAGAGCCGACAATCGAAGACAAGGAGTAGTGGACTAGTCGGGTTGAGAGCCAACAGTCGATGACAAAGAGGAGTCCACTAGTCGGGTTGAGAGTCGACAATCGAAGACATGGAGCGTCGACATAGTGAGTCGACAATGTTGCATATGTGATCCAAGTCGAAGACACAACCGACTTGTTGGGCCGATCGGATAGTCAACGACAAGGCCGACTAGTCATGCCGACTGGACAGTCGACACTGGAGTCGGTTGATAAACTGCCACTGTAATAATAGGCATGATAGTAGCAGAGGCTACATTTGTAAATAGCCCATGTTGTGTATAAGTATAAATACACTTATGGCAAACAAGTGTAGTTTAGAACAGAAAGAGTAGAATAGTATAGTAGTTCCTAAAGCTGTGAGTTACAGAGTGAAGAGAGAGTGTATGGCAGAGAGAGCGCCACCATAGTTGTGTGAGCTTAGACATCAAGAGCCCTGCATGGATGATACATTCTGTGCAGAGAGAGTGTTATATATTGTCTCCTTTGTATTCTCCATTGTATAGTGGATCTTTGTTCCCCGTGGTTTTTCCCCGTTTAGGGTTTCCACGTAAAATTGTGTATCTTGTTCATTTTGCTATTTTTCTATTTCCATGTTATTGTGTATTTCACAATTGGTCTTCCTCACGAATTCTAGGGATCGAACCCCATCAAGTAGCTCATTTGGGATTCAATTGTTTATGGCAACTATTATGCAAAGTTCCCACAAATTGTACAAATAACTTTGTGGAATCCTACATTGTCTTATCGTCATAGGTATCTTTGGTAATATTAATGAATATATCCTCTTTGTAATATTGTATGCAAAGTGTATCTGATAATATTGTGTGCAAAATGTATATGGCAATATTGTGCAAAGTGTCTTTGGTAAATTTAAGTGCTATGTGTATTTCTAATATTGAGTGCAAAGAGATGATGGTAATATTGAGTGCAAATTGATGGTGATAATATTGAGTGTTAAGTGTATTTCAAATCTTCATGCAAACCCTATTCCTAATCTTGAGTACTTGAAGAAAATGGTAGTAGTGAGTGCAAAGTGTATTTCTAATCTTGAGTGCTTGAAGATGATCGTAATATTGAGTGCAAAGCGCATTATAACTATACATTGTGTGCAAAATGTATATGGTAATCATGGGTTATGTTTAGTATTTCTCATCACATATAAGAGACGAAGTGTACAAGACTCATCACATATTTTGTCATCAAGCATAAGAAACTTAACATAGTTTGGTCATTGAGAGGATCAACATGAACATCTTGTTGAGAAATCGTTCGGTCAAATCACAATAAACGAACTGTGCTGAAATACGAATCACAAATATGCCAGAAAAAACAAGACAACAATGGTGCACAGAGATTTAACCTGGAAACCCTAAAACGGGAGAAAACCACGTAGAACAAAACTTCACTATACAATGGATATACAACAGAGGGTATGTTACAACACTCTTTCGAGTGTATCAGCCACACAGGGCTCTTGGCGCCTGCTGTTACGCACACAACTATGGTGCCACACTCTCTCTTTGTCTCTCTGCTCACTCCTCACACTCTTCTTCTAGCGCTACCTCACTCTGTCTCTTCTATTCTAACTCTCGCGTTTTGCCCTAAGTGTATTTATACTTATACATTGTATGGGCTATTTACAAATGTAGCCTCTGTTATGTATCATTATTATTATTACTATAATAATAATAGTTGAACTATCAAACAATCGACTCATTGTTTTCGACTCTTCGACTATCGGCTTTCCGAACAGTCGGATCTTCCCTGTCTTCGACTGTCGGCACTCCTTGGTTCGATCAGTCGACTGTCAGCAACTTCTGGACAGTCGGTTCCTTCTCCCATTGGAGGCACATATTCCCAAAAAACTCCCCCTTCACTCCTATGGGAGGAAGTCAGTCAGTCATGTCTTCTGTCGACAGACTCTGAGTCTATCCATAGGTAGGTTCTTTGTCAGCATATCGGATCCATTGTCGTCAGTATGGATCTTCACCAAGGAAAACTCTCCTTCTTCGATTCTCTCCCGCAACCAATGATACCTTCTCTGTATATGCTTGGTCCGGGAGTGGTATGCAACATTCTTGGCAAGATGTATGGCACTCTGGCTATCACAGTGAAGCAAGAGCTCCTTTTGCTTCATCCCTAATTCGGTGAGAAAACTTCTCATCCAGATCATCTTTTTGCCGGCCTCTACCGTTGCCATATACTCTACCTCTGTAGTCGACAAGGCTACAGACTTCTACAGTCGTGACTGCCATGACACTACTCCCCCTGCATAGGTAATCACGTACCCTGACGTGGATCGGCTCGAGTCGACATCTCCCGACATGTCCGAATCGGTAAAACCTTCTAGCAGAGGTTTTCCAACACCATACCTTAGGCACACCCCCGAGGTGCCCTTTAAGTACCCGAGTATCCACTTCACTACTGCCCAGTGTTCTCTCCCTAGATTACTCATATATCGGCTTACTGATCCTACAACAAATGTTATGTCTAGTCTCGTACAGACCATAGCATACATTAGACTGTCGACGGCCGAGGCATACGATACCTTCCTCATCTCGGCCTTCTCCTTCTCCCCTTTCAGGCACTGCTTCGCATTCAATCTGCAATTTGTCGGCAACACTGAGCCGACCGGCTTTGCATCTGACATGTTAAATCTCTCTAGTATCTTTGTCACATACTTCTACTATGACAACCATAGCACCTTTTGAGTTCTGTCTCGAACTATGTGCATTCCTAAGATTTGTTTAGCCAGTCCAAGGTCTTTCATGGCAAATGATTTGCCGAGAGCTTTCTTCAAGCTTCCAATCTTCCTTGTATCTTGACCGACTATCAACATGTCATCAACATATAGCAAGAGAATCAAGAATTTTCCTTCTTCATACCTTTTGACAAACACACAGTGATCAGCCTGTGTTTTCTAGAACTGGTGTTCCATCATGAAGGACTCGAACTTCTTGTACCATTGACGTGGAGCTTGTTTCAGACCGTACAAGCTTTTCTTCAGTTGACACACCAGATTCTCTTTCCCTTTCTCCTCAAAGCCTTTGGGTTACTGCATATAGATTTCTTCTTCTAGCTCTCCGTGCAGAAACGCGGTTTTGACATCCAACTGTTCGATCTACAAATCCATACTGGCCGCTATGCTCAGAACAGTTTGGATGGATGTCATCTTAACGACTGGAGCGAATATTTCGTTAAAGTTGATGCCCTTCTTCTGTTGGAAACCCTTCACCACTATACGAGCTTTATACCTGGGCTCACTATCGGCTTCTCCAGTCTTCACCTTGTAGACCCACTTATCCCTGAGTGCTCTCTTACCTTTCGGTAGCCCTACCAGGTTGTAGGTGTAATTCTCGTGCAAGGATTCCAACTCATCTTGCATCACGCTCAGCCATTTCGCTCTACGCTCATCGGCAATGGTTTCTTCATAGCACTCCGGTTCACCTTCATCAGTCAAGAGGATGTATTGACTGGCATATGTAATCGGTGATTTCCTCTCCCTGAGTGGGTATCTTCTTCCACTCGTTGTTGGCTCTCTTTCGGATTTCCCTGCCAACTCTTCTCTCTGCTCGAGATTCGGCTCGTCAATCGGCCTCTCTTGGTTGGGTAATTCCAACTCATATTCATCAATTGACCTTAACAGCTCTGCTGACTCAGACTCATAGTCAGTCGGTCTCTCTGAGTTGACCGACTCGGATTCGGCTCTGTCGGCTAGCTGTCTCCTTATAGGTGTGGGTGACAACTCACTTGGCCTTAAGTCGATGGTAGTCGGGGTTGACTGGGGAGTCGATTCCGACTTCTGTTGCTTCCAGTCTTCAATCGTCTTGTCTTCTAGAAAGACTACATCCCGACTTCTCACTACCTTCTTGTCGACTAGGTCCCATAGCCTGTAGCCAAACTCATCTTCCAAGTATCCCATGAATATGCATGCTTTCGACTTGTTGTCGAGCTTTGATATCTGATCTTTCCGTACATGCATGTACGCTAGACATCCGAACACCCTTAGATGCTGGTAGGAGACATCCTTCCCCGTCCACACTCTCTGTGGGACATCACCCTTTAATGGTACTGAGGGAGACCTGTTGATAAGATAAACAGTTGTGTACATCGCCTCAACCCAATAGGATTTTGGCAGTTTCGCATGCATGCTCCTTACTCTCTTCATGATCGTTCGATTCATCCTCTCTGCAAGCCCGTTCAACTATGGGGTCTTTGGCACTGTGTATTCGATCTGAATACCTTGGCTCTTGTAGTATTCCTCGAATTGCCCTTTGTACTTGCCACCGTTGTCGGTTCAGACAGCCTTCAACTTCTGACATGACTCTCTTTCGGCTCTTGCCTTGAACTCCTTGAAACTGACAATACTTGATCCTTCGACTTCAATACGAAGGCCCATGTCTTCCAACTATAGTCGTCAATGAACGTCACAAAGTATTGTCCACCTCGATGCAATGGAGCATCCACATAGCGCATGTCCGTGTGTACTAGTTCCAATGCAGCCTCTCTTCTTCTCGGTGGTCTTGTGTGGAATGCAACTCTGTTCTGCTATCCGGCCAAGCAGTCGACGCACTTCTCTAGATGCACGCCCTTGACTTCTGGTAGAAGTTTCTGGTCGGCTAACAGGTGCATTCCCTTCTCACTTATGTGGCCTAGCCTCTTATGCCATATCTCACCTGCAGAGTCGGCTGCCACATTTACTTCCGATTTGCACAATCGGGCATGCATCATGGACAATGTGCCTTCTTTCTATGCTCGGGCCACTATAAGATTTCCTCGACAGAACTTCAACTTGCCATTTCGAAAGCTACCACTATAGCCTTCGTCATTTAACCTTCCAGTTGATATCAGATTCAATCTGATATCGGGGATGTGTCAAACATCCTTCAGTGATGTCGACCGTCGTTAAGCAAACACTTCCGACTCCGGTTACCCTGCACTCTCCATTATCACCCACCTTTACATAGTCATGATCCCCGACTATGTAAGTCGAGAAATACTCTCTTGATGGAATTATGTGGAACGATGCCCCAGAATCAATCACCCACGTGCAATCTTCGCTTGCAAGATTTGCACTCATCTGTTCACAAATGAACAGGAGTTCTTCATTGCTCGTAGCAATGGCCGAAGTGTTCTTCTCATCAGGAATCTTCCTGGGTTCGACATTATTTCTGGCACTCTTATCTTTCTTTAAGTGTCGACAGTCCTTTTGGAAGTGTCCAGGCTTTCCACAATAAAAGCACATGTGCTTACCTCTGGACTTCGATTTGGCGTGGGATTTGTCCATTCTTTGGGGACTTCTTCTTCGCCGATCTCTTCCTCTGTCCATATGTTGAGTCAGATTCGACTCTGATTGGGACATGACTCCTTTGTCTTTCCTCCTTGCCTCCTCATTTAGGATGCTTGTCTTCACCGTCTGTAAAGACAAGTTCTCTTCTTGACAGGAGGTGCTGAGAGTAACCACCAGGTTCTCTCAGTTGTTCGGCAGTGTGCACATCAGCAGGATGGCCTGCATTGCATCATCCAAGGGAAACTTAGTCACAACAAGTTGATTTACATACCCCATGAATGTGGTGATGTGTTCGACGATGCTCTCACCGTCTCTGTATTTCAGCTGTACGATTTTTCTCATCAACGAGGTTTTATTGAGCGTGTTCTTCCTCTCATACAGACCCGACAACTTCTACCACATTTCGTGGGCATTTGTGTTGTTCGCCACATGCTGAAGGACACTTACATCGATGCACTGTCGGATGGTGGCCACTGCCTTTCTATTTAGAAGTTTCCAATCCGACTCCAATACCCCCCTTGGTATGTCTGCTCTGTCGACTGGCTCGTATAGGTCTTTAACTATGAGAAGGTCTTCCATCTTGATCTTCCAGTCTGCATAGTTTTGTGAGTTGAGAACTATCATACGTGGGAAACCGCTCACACCTCCTTCCATGCTTGCACCTCAAGCTCTGATACCAGTTTGTTGAGAAATCATTTGGTCAAATCACAATAAACGAATTGTGCTGAAATACGAATCACAAATATGCCAAAAAAAACAAGACAACAATGGTGCACAGAGATTTAATGTGGAAACCCTAAAACAGGAGAAAACCACGTAGAACAAAACTTCACTATACAATGGATATACAACAGAGGGTATGTTACAACACTCTTTCGAGTGTATCCGCCACACAGGGCTCTTGGCGTCTGTTGTTACGCACACAACTATGGCGCCACACTCTCTCTCTGTCTCTCTACTCACTCCTCACACTCTTCTTCTAGTGCTACCTCACTCTGTCTCTTCTATTCTTACTCTCACATTTTTCCTTAAGTGTATTTATACTTAGACATTGTATGGGCTATTTACAAATGTAGCCTTTGCTATGTATCATTATTATTATTACTATAATAATAATAGTCGAACTATCAAACAGTCAACTCACTGTTTTTGACTCTTCGACTATCGGCTTTCCGAATAGTCGGATCTTCCCTGTCTTCGACTATCGGCACTCCTTGGTCCGATCAGTCGGCTCCCCGTAGTCATCGACTGTCAGCAACTTCTGGACAGTCGGTTCCTCCTCCCACTAGAGGGACATATTCCCAACACACATAACACTTGTTATACATATTTAGAGAGTGTACAAATATCATAATTTCTTGCATGAACAAAATCAATGATGAACATCTATAATTTAGAGTATCGATCTACAATAGTTTAGTTAGAGAGTTAACAAGTACACATATAAACTTGGCATAACAAGACTTGTCAAAGCATATGACATTCATCACTTTGATATGGAAATTAACAAGTATTAGCCAATGATACATACAATCTAGATTTTAATTCTTTTTGGATCCTATAATGCATTGATTATTTGAATCGGGGAGCTTGAAGTGTCTTACACCCATCATCCTACAACTAAGAGGTAGCATGCTATTGAGTGGTGCTTCATCATCGAAGCGGGGTTAGGGCAACATCAAATGGTGGCCCTTGTAAGCAAATTTGAGTCGCGCTTCACATTTTTTGCAAACATACTATTGATAGCCATGTAATTATTAATCTCTTAGATGGTGTTGAATACCTCATTATTTGTACAATTTTTCTCTTCTTCATGGTTGGGGGCGGTGTTCTTTGAGTTCTCTCCTCATGGGTAGTTGCAATGCTACATGGGATGGTTTTGGTCTCAAAGTCTTCTTCGGTGCTCCATAGAGTGCCTCAATCATTGGGTTGGTTTTGTTTATCTCCACTTTCTATTCCAATTACGTCTAAAAGTGTAGGATCCGTCTTGGTACCGGAGTCTCACTAACTTCCGGAATACCGAAGCCCGATTTATGACGTTTTTACTCTCCAACATGGTACCGATTTTTTCCCAAAGCACATGCACCTTACTTTCTTCATTGAAGTTGTTGTATAGGCTCATGTCGATGAAGCATCATATATAGGATGTCCTCTTCATATGCATCACCTCCCACATCATGGCATCGATCTTGTTTGTTTTCTTGTCCATGAACTGTACCGACAACCAGAGATATTTGACCATGAGCACGTCCCTCATCTTTGACTTTCACACTAGAGAGTTGGAGCCGGTGTCGCGAAAATACGACGAGGATACGTGAACTTTGAAGCAAGACCCCGGGGCCTCCGATCGGAAGATATCAATTTCGTATGTTTATATTAAACAATTAATGGAAAATGAGAAAGATTAACAAATTTCATTAATAAATAGAAAAGAAAAATTACAATCAATCCCAAGATTGGGATTACAAAAGTTTTATCTTAAGGAGATTACTAGAATAATAGATTAGAAGAAACTAAGATATGGATTCAATAGAAATTTAGGGTTTTTGGCTTTGATAAGAGATTATGGTTTATAAGTTCAATAGCTTTCGTATGGAAAATTAGGGTTTTTGGCTTTCGTAAGGAAATTAGGGTTTATGAGAGATATGGCTTCGATAAGATAAGAGAGCTAAGAAGGAAAAGAAAATAAAAATATGGAGAGAGAGGATCCCAGTCTAGGAAAAAAAATGGAATATATATGGAGTTTTCCGTTGATCATAGCCTTCAATGTTACTTTGCATGCCCACTTTTAGTTGCATGATCTTTCCACTTTTTCTTTTTGTCTACCATATGATCTTTACTTTATGCATGCCCTCCAACTTTAGTTCCATGCGTCCACATGGCCTCTACTTTAGTCTTTTTTACTTTTCTTTAATTAGCCACATGATCCTTTCATTCGTCCGTCTCGATCGCCGATTCTGTCTGGTTGCCGGTTTCCTGTTTGCGTACCGACCGGTTTCCGGTTTTTGAGAACTTGGCCACCATCATCCATCAAGACAAAGTGGCCAAAGTGTTCTTAGCACAAATGAAAGATGAGGGATCTCAAGGTGCTTATATAGCCAGAGCCTTAAGTTTCCTTTCTATGTGGGATAAATCATAGTTCTATTTTCCCTATCTTCTCAAACATCTATCTTTCTATAACATGCCATTAAGCGAATACAAAGTACTTATTTTATTATTATTTTTTTTACATAGTGTGAGAAGATTCACACGACATTGGTGAGCTTGAACATGCTTTCAAATGACTCTTCCATTTGTTGTTCGCTCTAATATCAGTTTGTGCGGAAAAAATGCTCAGCCACAATCGAGTTGAACACTCAATGGAAGATCAAAATAGAAATGGAGATTAATACACTTACACAGATAATAGAGAGGACATAAGATGTTTACGTGGAAAACCCTAATCGAGAAAAACCACGGGAGCTCACAGACTCCAACTATCACTATGAGAGGGAGAATACAACGCAAGACTTTGAGGCAACGACCTCGAGCTCTATCTCTTTGCGAACCGGCTAATAGAAAAATACTTTCTGTTTCACTCTCTATCTCTCTATCTCTCTATATAACAACAATGACAACAACATCTATATAATTACCCTAAGTCATATTTATACTTATATGATTTTAGGATTATTTACAAATATAGTCATGATAGGCACATCAAAGACATATTTACAAGTATGTCCCTGAACAGGATCCCTTCCGGAGGGACCGAATTCCCAATGGTGTATGTATGTATCTATGGAAGTGAGAGAGGTGAGAGCAAAAATAAGATATGTAGAATTTATTTAGAAACAAAAGCAGAAGAGAAGAGAAGAGAAGAGAGCAAGAGCAAAGTATGTATGTTGATGTACATAATAATAATAATGTCTCCATCTCAGATACATTGGAGGGCAACAGAGCATGGTGGGAAGGCGAGATGCAGGTGCAGAGCATGGCGGGAAGAGGAAGTGACGAGCAGGAGCAGGAACGTGGCGACGCGCGTTGGTTAGCTCTGCGCGTGGTGACCAAGTGCTGTTGCGGTAGGAGAGAGCTTTGGCCGCTCCTCGGTGGCTGTCCTGCGCTTATTAGCGACGGTTCTACTCAGTGGCGTTGACAGGTACCCACAATCCCCCTCCCCCCAACAACAAATTAATTAATAGAAGGAAAAAAACAACAGACACAAAAAACACAAAAGGAAGGGAAGGGAAAAACCAGAAAACGGAACCATAGAGTGCAATGGTGGGAGAAACTGAACTTCCAACAGATCCCACCGCGCTACATGAAGAAGGCGGAGTAGATCTTGACCTCACCCTGTCCCCAGAGGCCAATCGGCTCTTAGCGGAGGAAATCGAACGCCTTCGGCGTACTTCCTTTTTATGTAGGTTCCTTTCAGGTAGACCAAGTCGAGGTATGGTTCGGGACATGCTGCAAGTGGCTGTGATGGAAAACATGCCTCCGATCAAGAACGTCCGAGGTTTAGGGAAAAACTTCTTCCACATTGAATTGGGTGATGGCGCGTTGGCGCAACCATTGGTAGGGCTCAAGGTACTTGAACTGAAGTATGGCAACGTGTTGCTCCAGCCGTGGTCCCCAGGGTTCAATCCAATTGAGGAGTTGCGCAAACTTAACAATCCTCGGGTGATCACTGCAACATTTCTTGGCCTCCCTCCCCACTTGTGCCACCTGCTTCCTTTTTTTGGTGAACAAATAGGGACAATTTGCCCAAAAAAAATGTCCATGGCAGATACAGTAGCGGAGGTGCCCAAGCTACGCATCTTGGTGCCTTCCCTCCATGGACTTCCAACAAGAATTAGGCTCTCCTCTGAGGAGCTAGGTCTCACAATGGTGAATGTGGTGTATGAGGGACTCCCTGGGCAATGTTTCATTTGCAAACAAAAAGGACACCTAGCTAAGGAATGTCCTCGTAAGACCGGAAAGGGAAGCTTGGGACCTCGAACCTCAGGGAAGGCCGCGCCAACCAAGGGCAGCGAGGCTCCTTGGCACCCCGTTAAGAAGCAAGGAAAACTTGGAAACTTAGGTGCAGCCTCGCCCAACCTCTCTCAAGACTGTCCCATAGATAGAAGTTCTCCTACCCCATCACCAGCAAGCGTGAACGAACAACCCTTGAAACAGGTGAAGATCCTCTCGGGGAGTGCGGAGGCGCACGACCTACAAGTGAGAGCGTCCAACAGATTTACATTGTCTCAAGGGCTAGGGGATGGCGACCCAGAAGTGTTGGCAGCAGCGATGTCCCCGTGTGAATCCTTGTCCTTTACCCCACGAGATCCTAAGCTCGTGTTCTCCACCCCGGTGGAGATGCTACCACAATTGATACCGTCCACCCCAGAGGAGATGTTGACAAAGGCCCCCCTCATGATGGAGCGTGAATGCAGTGGTGACCTCAGATTAGTGAAATCGTGGATCCGGTCAGGCAAGTTCAAGGGTAAAGGGAAGGGTAATGTACGCAAACCATCACCCGGTGTGGCGACGTCTCTTTGGGATAAAGGGGTGCAGGACATGCAACCAATTAGGAGCCAAAATGTATCAAGGGAACTATTTGAAGCGGGCCAAGATCGGCAGGCCGGGAATCCCTTAGGGGCTCTCCAATCTACTGTGGAGTCCCTACCCCCAGAAGTAGATGATAGTTCGCCCCTTCACGTGGGAGTCGGCCCCGACATGGGCGTCAACCTAACCGCCTTTTGATGAGAATCCTAACATGGAATGTGCAGGGCCTTGGTGGAGGCCGGCAACATCACAAGTGCAAAAGACTTCAGGAGGAGTTGAATCCCCTTAATATTGGGGGCAACATCGACATATTGCTTTTGCAAGAACACCACCTCTCTCAAGAGAGAGCTCAGAGCCTAGTAAACCCCTTGTCGGGTGGGTGGACCACGTGGTGGTCAGCTGCACAAGGTGACCTCCACCGAAGAGGAGGGGTCTGCATCTCGATCAGCGATAAGGCCCGTTACGAAGTAACATCACATGGCACGTTGGTGGCAGGAAGAGCCTTATATGTGCTTTTGAAATGGAACAACCTTCAAATTGGGGTGTTAAACATTTATGCCCCTAACTCTTCCCCCGAGCGAGCAATCTTTTGGCGGATGTTAACGACAACATTGCCTGAGGCAGAGGTGTGGATAATGGCTGGTGATTTCAACATGACGGAGCACCTGGGGGATAGGAAAGGGGGGACCCAAAGACCGCTTCATGGTGCGGAGTTGGACTCGTGGGCTTTCCTAATCGGCAAAATTGGGGTGAAGGATACATGGGGCTCCTCCCTTAGAAGATGCTCACATTCGCTTCACTTCTCCCGAGCTGCCGCGAATGCTAAGGGTGGTAGTCTTGCAAGGCTAGACCGCATATACATCAGCTCGTCCCTCGAAGAGTTGGGGGGCTCCTTTGCTATCTTGGCAGGTCTCACCTTCTCTGATCACCAGCCGATGAGATTAGACCTTAACCCACCCCGTGGCAGCAAGGGGAGTCTCAATGTGAAAATCCCCACAAAGATCATGAAGAGTGCAAAGGTGAAGGCAGGGCTGCAAAGTATATGGCGGGAGACCATTGTAAGTGAATCGGCCAGTGAGGATCTATAGAAAAAATTGACCCTCTCCTCCTCCTTTTTATAGCAAGAAACCAAGTTGGCCCTTCAGCAGGCTAGAGCCATTGAAACAAAATTATGGAAATCCGTTGCGGCCGCGCAACGACTGTTGCAAGCAGACCCTAGTTGCAATTGGTCTAGAGCCAAGTTGGAGGAAGCAAAGATAAAGCTGCGGGAAAGGATGTTGGAGAAGAACTGCATGCTGTTTCGAAGGACCGCAACATGGTGGGCTAGAAAAGATGACAAGGTTTACTGCCATTTCTTTCACTACAGGGCACCCAAGGGTGGAGGTGGACATATACAAGGGCTTCGCAAACCAGATGGTTCAATAACGGAGGACAAGGATGAGATTCTGCATATGGTGACAAAATACTATTGCGACCTGCTCGCACCTGTGCATATGCAACAAAACATGGAGTTGGCTGAGAGGGTGTTGGCTTGCATTCACCCCAAGGTAACCCACGAGATGGAAGTTGTGCTCGATAGCCCCATTTCTCAATTAGAACTCTCGGAAGCACTTAGGGAATTGCGGAGAGGAGCATGCCCCGGCCCCGATGGTCTCTCAGGAGATTTTTTTGAGATTCATTGGGACACTGTTATCCCGTCATTGGAAGCCGGGGTTCAGGAGATTTGGGCCTCGGGAACGGTGCCATCTGGCATGGCTGAGGGGATGATCTATCTCATCCCTAAAGCGGCAGGGTGAAGCCTAGAGCTGCGCCAATGGCGTCCAATCACGATCCTTAACACGATATACAAGATACTTGCAAAAGTCTTAGCTAGGCGGATAGCAAGCTTCTTACCGGACATCATTCACGAGAATCAAACTGGGTTTATCAAGGGTAGGTATATCTTTGATAATGTATTTCTTCTCTGGGAAGTTATGGCATTAGCAGATCGTGCCGTATCGAGCTCGGCTATTCTGCTGTTAGACTTTGAGAAGGCCTACGACAGGGTATTATGGCCGTTTTTGAAAAGAGTGATGAGCGCTATGGGCCTACCCCAACAATGGAGGAATTGCACTTCTGCACTCTATCGGAATGCTTCTAGTAGCGTGTTGGTAGCTGGTGCTAGGGGCCCTGCCTTCCAACTACATTGCTCAGTGAGGCAAGGTTGTCCCCTAGCTCCATATCTCTACCTATTTGTCACGGAGGCTTTCTCTGCTTATTTACAAGCACCAAGCAACAGATTGAGGGGATTGTCCATCCCCAATGCGTTTGAAGATCTGCTGCTATCTGAATATGTCGACGATACGGTCCTTTTCTTGCAGGGCGATGACGTGAATCTACAGCGGGCTGAACAGCTTGTTGAGGACCTTTGTCAAGCTGTTGGAGCCAATATCAATTGGGATAAAACCCAAGGCCTCTGGTTCAGCGAACAAGAGAAGCCAAGGTGGCAACCCCACGCTGATTTTGCATGGGTCCCTGATGGGACGACATTCAAATACCTAGGATTTACGATGGGGAGGGCAATCCCCAAGGGAGTACAATTGTCACATGTGCAAACCAAAATAAGCATGAAGCTGATCCAATGGAGCAGATCTAAACTTTCCTTCGTTGGTAGGGTTCTTATTGTGAACCAAGTGTTGCTCGCCACCATGTGGCACTCAGTCTCCTGCTGAATTATGGACCCCTCAAGTTTGCACGCGATTAAGGTTGCCATCAGGGGGTTTATATGGTCAGGTAAGGACAACCCGTTTGCTGCCGCCAGAGTGTCATGGCATTTGTTAACACAACCGCGGGCCAAAGGGGGGCTTGGCCTCATAGACCCCTTAATGTAGAGCCGAGCATTGCTAGCCAAAATGGTGGTTCGATGCCTCTTGCCAGGTAAGGGGTGCTGGAAGGTACTACTTCGCAATAGGCTGCAAGCAGGGATGCCCAAGTATGGTAGGCCTTGGCCGGATTCCTTGAATTGATGTTGCACGAGTGGAGTCCCTCCCAAGTTGGCTTGTCAACTGGAGGAGAGGGTCACGAACTCCATCTTGCGGGCATGGTGTCACGTAAGACGTCATTTGGTCAAGCACACGCCAGAGACACTAGTCGAGTGGGCTAGACAGCCATTATTTTGGAACCCTCAAGTGCGGTGAAGCGGTGACATGATGTTAGGGCAGCTTAAGGGCCTAGCCTGGGGAAAGTTGGCGCAAACAGGGCTCCTCTCTATAGATGATTGGAGACGCACGATGGCTTCAGGAGGGGACCAGGAGGTCCCTTTCCCTCCCCTCAAGGGAGCCATGAAAATGCGGAGATTGATAGCTGAGGCACTTGATAGGGTCTCGATGGGGGAGGTGAGAGAAGATACATGGTTCGGTCTCTTTGATGAGACTGGTGTGGTTAAGTTGCTGAAGGGTGTGAGTGGATCGGGACGAGATGCAATTTTTGGGGAGAGGCAGAGTAGGGGCTCTTGGCACCCAATCCGCGTGGTGGCGCAGGTTGGTAACATCTGGAAAACAGACCCGGATGTTGCTAAGGTGGAACCCCATTGGAAGTTATGGGTATATGGTGGTTGTCCCCTCATCAAGCTAGAATGAGACCCAGGGGATTTCAGGTGGAAACAGGATGGCAGACTTCGCCATTTCTTTGAGTACATCACTAAATTGGGTCGGACTTTACAATTGCAGCTAGATGGCCCCTTACGCAATGGCTGGCGTACATTGGGCATCCCTGATGAGGTGCTCATTACTTTTTGGAAAGGTCTCTAGCGTCTCCACATGCCTGAAAAGATCAAGTTTTTTTGGTGGCAGATCAGTCATAATGTGGTTCCCATTGGCGAATGGTTAGGTAAATGTGGCGGCCTGTTAGGCTGCCCACTCTGCCCTTCACCTATTGAGACTCTGAGGCACTGTCTATGGGATTGCTCTCAAGCTTAAAAGGTATGGGATAGAGTGACTCGCCTCCTTGTGGCTTGTGAAGTGGAAGGAACCGCATCGTGGAGTACTGCGACATGGATTGATCACTTTGACGATAGGTGGACGGACGCCTTCAATGCGGATAGCTGGTGCTATGTATGCATTGGAGGCAAAATCGCCAAGATTCGTTATGGAAGAGGCTTGCAGTCTGCATCCCCTAGGTTCTCGGAAATTTGGATGTTGATCGCAGGCTTCACCATGTGGTATATATGGAAAGTGCGTGGCCTGAAGGTTTTTCAGGATCTGGTGCGACCCCCGGAGGAAGTGATCATGGACATATGGTTTGCTCTTATCAGCTGCCTACAAGGGCAGTTGGACGAGGTTTGCAGCCATTCCAACGATGTGGTCACTGCCCGTTTGCGCTTTTGGCAAAAATGGCGAAACACGCCTATGGTGACACAAGGAGGAAGTGGTCCGAGGTGGAACTACCAGTCCCCACGCTGGCTGTTTCCGAGTCACTTGCCGCCCTCCCTGCGGTGTAGGCCCTAGGAGGTGTCTCGTACTAGCCAAAATTGACGGGCACCATTTTTAGCTATAGGTATCTGCTTATATTGAGTAGTCAACCTGTTATGCTAAGTAACTAATCTCATTTTCTTGTACTTGTTCGGAGGGAGATTTCCCGATTTGTATATAAGCCCCCCCGTGTAGAGTCTTTTTGGTAATAATCCTTCCTAACTAATGGGAAAGTAGCTTCATTTTGGGGAAAAAAAAATGTTTCGATCTCTCTCTTCCATTCTTCATCCAGCGAAGCGAAGGCAGGGAAAGGGAAAGGGAAAGGGAAAGGGAAAAGGGAAAAGGGAAAAGGGAGGGAAGAAGAACACAAAACACAAATAAAGAAACAGAACGAAGAAGAAAGAAGACGACAGAGCTCCAGCTCCTCCTCCTTCTTGTTCTCTCACATTATTTTATTTGATTCTCGCGCGCACACATGTCATGTCGTCTTCGTCGTCTCTGTTCAAGACCAAGCTTTGCCATCTCTTCCTGCGAGGGAACTGCCATCGCCAGACCTGCTCCTTCGCCCATGGGGACGCCGAACTTCGCAGATCATCGTCGTCGGCCAACAATGCATCTGTTGGACTTCTCAATGGTACCGTCTTTTGTTTTTCTTTTTCTCTAATCCTCTCTTACACACACACACACCACTTTGGTGCTGCACGCACTATTTCTTCTTTTCGTGAAAGATCATTGCCCCCGTGCATGCTCCATTTTTCCTAGTATCATATTTGACGGAATAAATCTCCAAAATACAGTCGTTTTGCAACATAATACAATGGAATGTTTCTGAGATCAAGATTCATTGATTTTAACATTTCCTTACCCATCTCTGCAAAAGGTTATCCTCTGGTAGCATTTTCTCATACAAATGCAAAATACATATTGTTTATGTATTTTGGAAGATTCTCATGCCATAAGGAAATATGGGAAGTATCTTTAGTACTAGAGTCTCCAATATGAAGAGGCAATCCCCTTTCCATCTACATAAACTAGAAAGTTGCTATCACAAATCTGATGCAATTTGACTGCCCATAGTGGGTTTTTTTTAAGAGGCAGCTTCTCTGCCTCGTACATATGCAAATAGGATATCCATTCTTTGATACCTATAAATAATTGTATAATGTAAAGTTTGGTTTCTTGATGTAGAAAACAATTGCCTTACTCACATAAAAAGCTTTGTTCTGTAAACATCTTTCAAGCACTCAGTCAATAATATGTCTCCATCTCGTTTTAAACTCGTCATTTTACCCGTATAAAGTAGCTGATTGCCTCCTCTGACCATGTTTTTCACTTCATTCTTCAACACCTCTGCCATGTTTGCGTTGTTCCACTACTCTTCATTTCTTTTATGATGTGATTTCAGATTCTGCACAGCTATTTATTAAAAGATTTGCAAGAAATAATAAGGAAACAATATTTTGAAAGGCTTTTATTTGTATTCTTTGTTGACATATCAAACTCTCCTGCACACTCATTGGGCATGGCATGTATGTGCAAAAGTTCACCTTTGAATTAATGAATGGGAGATGCGTTTGCATTAACAAAGTGCACTTCATTACTAGATTGGTGATCCTAATTTCTGTGTACTTACACGAATGTCCTATATAAACTAAGTTCCCCTAATCTACCAAATTGTCAATCTACATGTTGAATATGGTAGATTCATTGTTCTAATCATCCCTCATTTTGCTTGATATTATTGTCTTTGGTCTATGGTTTTCTCTTTTTCTCTGTACTCTAATGTGCACATACAGACACAAGACACATACATACTTAATCTATTCGGTTGCATAGTACTATATTCTCCAGGTCTTTGACATGGTATCATAGTGTGAGAGTTATTAGCATAGCCTCTCCATTGCTTCTATGTGAGCGTTTCTATGTTGCTGCTGTGTTGCTCTTGAAGTTTTCATTGAAGAACAAACTTTCCTTGTCAACTAGGTTGACCGATGCTTTTGTGTAGAACTTACAAAGCACCCATGAATGCTCTTGAAGTCTACCACAATAAGTTGTTAGGGCGATAGAAAGGAAGACAAAATGAAGAACAAATCGCCACCAACATCATTGATATGAAAATAGGTAGCTCAATCCCTAATGAGAAGCTAGATTGTACTAACTTTGCAAGTTAGAAGTACAAGATTCACTGATACCTTGTCAGAAAGAAAGAAAGATATATTAACTTCTTCTAAGACCAAAATTGGTCCATGAGACAATTGATTACAATAATGGGATGTGTACCCAATCATTGAAAATAAAAAATAAAATAAACATAAAGGAAATGGCTATGTGCTGGGTTTCATTTCCATCCAAGTCTCTCGGAAAGGAGTGGGGTTGAAGGGTTTTGATGCAGGTGTGTCCCATGGTCTCGATGTAAATGGTATCCTGACCATAGCTTCTTGGCAAGGTAACTCATGTTCCCTTATCTTCTTAATTACTTTAGCATGACGAGTGACTTTGAAGCCTGGTATTCGAGGGCGTTTGTTCTTTGGTTTTTTGCTTTAGTGAGGGAGAGGCCAAGTGGTGTAGGTGTGTCCATGCTCATCGTCCCCACTTGTCCCCCCATCCTTGAAAAAATTTAGTGGTTACATGTTAGTCAATTAGAAAAGCTATAGTTAACATTTTGTAGCTTATTCTCTCTATGCTGTTTTAACTCTAAGATTACCTACCTAGTGTCTTTATGTTTGAGGTATCCAATAGTTGGGAGAGGGTCCAAGTATGTCTTGATATTTTTCTCTTATCTCGACATAAGCTGGACATTTGCGTGTAAAATGATTTACTCATCCTCTATCTCTATGTGACATAATCTACATATCCTTTCCTCTCTAGGAACTCTATTAGCATGACCATTTTCAATCTCAAGTTGGTGGGATGATACTGTAAGTTGTCCAATGGCAACCCTTAGTGCATTTGGTAAGAACATATCTAGATATTTTGGTTTTGGTTGTATAAAACCTAACTCAGAGAAATGCATGAAGTGTTCATGATAGTACAACATTTTAGAAGGGAATGACTCTAGTGGGTTGATCCATTTATGTCGAGTATAAATTTGCCATATTTCTTGGCGTATCACTATGGTCCTCATGGGAGATTAAAGTTTTATCGGTCTCATGGTCGTACTTAAGAGGAGGTAGGTTGTTAATGTCTAGGCCGTTTGTGAAAAGCCAACTTACCATTGTACCATACTGATGAAGAGATAGAGAAAAATGATAGAGAAGAGAGGAGGAGGAAAAAAGAATGCTTCAATATACTAATAAGAAAAGAATACAATACTCTTATACTTTAAGAGTAACAAAAACCAAATAACTACTTAAATATAATATTAGACAAAAATGTCTTTCCTTCTTCACCCTTTCTTCTACTAAGCTTCTTATAACCCTCTTATTCTTTCTCCCTTCTTCTTGTAGATAATCTATCCCCTCCTTATAGATATTCTATTCTTCTTCCATCCCCCATATTGCTAAGAATACCGCATATTTATAGGTTTTTAGTTGCGTTATTCTTGCTTTTTTCTTTTCTTTTCTTTTACATATCCTCGAGTTTGTGTGGTGCGTTTTTCATAAAATTATTTCTGGGTTTTCATCCAATTTTTTCATACAAGAAAGCTCTCTTTGTCAGCTTTCTTACAAATCTTTTCTTTTGAATTTTGGATAAGAGATGAAGAAGTTATGCGCTTTTTTTTCTACCTTGCTTTTTCTGCTTAATTTCCTGTGTTTTTCTTTTTTTTTCTTTTTTTCTGCTTTTTCTACTTTTGAAAAACGCCTCTAACTTTATTTCTCTTCAATTTCATTTATCTTTTAACTCTTGGACCTTTTATATTGTGCTTTATTCTTCTATACCTTCGCATCCAATGTATTTGTCACGGTCTTTTCCTATGAGCAAAAATTGACTTCACACATACCAAGAGCTAGTATCATATAGAGTTTGGGGCTATATATTGATGACAATTTGGAGAATTTACCAGATTATGTGCATACTAACCACCCAAGCTGGAAGCAAGTGATGAGTTGCGTGTTGTATTGTTGAATGACTTGCATGCATGACTATATGCAAGATGCAAAGATGTTGAAGGACACATGGAACAACTTGAAGAAGATGTTCGCCACCTACACAATTGCTCGCAATCATCAACTTCAATGAGGGTTGAAGAGCACTCAATACAAGGGTGCATGTATCAACGGCGACATCGTAGGAATAAAGATTCTGTGCGACTCTCTTACCCTGATTGACTAATGGCTTTGACAAGGAAGAGATGGTCCACATGCCTATAAGGCTTATTACGATGCTTCGGCCCTCTCAAGAGCTGCCATCATCATGAGAGATGCACTGCCCACATTCTTTGACCCATGATCGATGTTGCTCAATGAAGAGAATTATGGTGAAACAACCAATATGGCTCACAAAGTGAAATGTTCGAAATATAGTTAATTGATAGTTGTGATTGAGAAAAACAAAGATCAACAGGCATGTCTGGCAAAAGGTACAACAAAAGCACGTGGTATACTTATCTACAAGATGTAAACTTCCAAAATCGATACAACATATATAAATTGGAAATCTTCTTAGAAGTGGCCCATGTCCCTCAATGGGACAATGTAAGTTGGGATCTCATATCGAATTTGCCATATATGCAAAAATCATCAGACAATTAATACCAGCAAGCCATCAATTATTTAGTCAAGCTCGTTGTATGTATGATTGACTAAATAATTGAGCTTGAAGGGGTGTGTTGAGATGACAAGCTCAACCACACCCTCATGTGTGAATACACACTCCTTGGGGTCCATTTATGCTAAAGTTCACCATTGGCTTAATAAATATGATATTCCATTGCATTAATGAAGTTGCTATTTTAGATTTCATTCCTAGATTGATCCTAATTTCAATGTATACCTACAGATATGTCCTATATAAACCAAGCTCTCCCATCTTGTATCAAATTGTTAATTTATGCATTGATTATTCTAGATTCATTGCCATTATAATCTTTCCCTATTTTGCTTGATATTATTATCCTTGCTGTATACTAATCTCTTTCTCTTTGTCTGCTAATGCACACATATACACACAATGCCCACAGTATATCTTTGTTATATATTCTGTTGCATAGACTATAGGTTGAATTCTTTATATTCTTACTATTATAAATTAAAACAGCCTCAAGAACTGTTCTTGGAGTGCAAGATGTTTCATTTCTTAGATAAATGTTCTGTATTCAACAAAGAAAATTGTTATCCAGAGTGATGATATTTATATTTGATTCATGGGTCAGCGTACATGAGAAGTAGTGATCCATATATTGGTTTCGTAGTCTTGCCATTCACCTTCTATCTCAAATTTACTTTTTATTTCTTTGCTTTGTTTTTTTATTGACCTAGGATAAATACTTGTCTGGATTCCAAATGTGTAGATGATCCTAGATTCCAATCATTACTTTAATAATCTCTTCAGCAACATATTCACCTAGGAATGTGAACAAATAGATATCATTTGTGTGATTCCACATTCAAAAGTTAATGAATACAATTTGAACAGATGAGGGCTAACAATATAGATATATTGTTAGAAGTCCAACAATTCATATAATAATGCAAAATTTTCCATCATTTTCGTTTGTATAAACTGGTCACTGTTGTTGCAAGAATATGAAGTTATGGTTTCAAGCAAAAGGAAGCAAATATCTAACCATGCATTTTAGCAATAGGATCTTTACTCCCCTCTAGTTCACACTATCAATTCTCATAGCATTAAGAAAATGTTGTTTCAGTGTAGAGCGTGTATTCTGCTGCCGCAACAGATTGCTTCTAAACATTGCAGGAGTTTGCTTTTCTCTTTCTCTCTCATCCCCCAAATTTTGTGTGAAGTTTATGAAGTCACAAACTGTTGGAAGAATAGACTGCTCTTATGTGGTTATCATTGTGAACTTTTGAAATAGTTTGAAATCTTCCTGGGTTTTTGAAGCTGAATTGTATTTGTGGGTTCCAATTGATTTTCAGAACCATTTATATATTTAGCTGTTTGCTATGACCTAGAGCAGCAGTTTGGGCATGAAGTATAAGTGTTTTGGAGCAACTGAATCTATGATTGGTTCTAAGTATTTGTAATTTGTTGATTGTTTTTAAGTTCAAATCACGTTTCATGACCTGATTTGTTTCACATGTACCACACATGAAACCCAATTTGATTTGCATATGGATTTTGTGTTCCATACACATGAAATCTGATTGCCTTGGCAGATTATGTGCCTATGTGTATAGGGTTCCCTCCATTGCGAGCTTTAACCTAACTTGTCATAAATTAATGATGTAGGTAGACGGGAATTTCGAGGAGATTTGAGGGAGCGACTTCAAAGAAGGCATTCTCCTCGTAGTAAACGATTTTCACCTGGAAGAGATTCTAGGGGACACCAAGACAGAGGTATGTTTTTCAATGCACGACGAAATTTTCTTTCCTTATATGTGCATTCCTTCAGAATTAGATACTGGTTCTCGCAACGATGTGAAATATAAACGTCAAATTGGAGACGGTTTAACGTAAAGCATAGTGACAAAGGCTGATACATGGTGGAACATCATTATTCTATTCATAAGAAAATAAACGAAAGCAATAGTTTGGTTTGTGTCTAATTAGCAAAATGTTTTGCAGTTTTGATTGAATGCCTCATGAGGTCTGATTGATCAATGCATGAATTTGGTTCAAATAAAAGGTTTGATCCAAATTTGTAAGATCATACCCTTCCATATTGACAAACAACAGATATTCCAGTAGGGTATGTTCACTTTCACATCTATGAGATGATTGGACATCTGTAGTGAAACCAATACAACAACTGTGAGGCTGGTTCAAACCTCTCTCTTGCATCTAACTACGTTTTAGTGAATGCCAACCACCCTGACATGTGTTTTCAATGAAAACGGGGGTGCATTGATTATGGTAGGTGGGTTAACTGTTGGGCATAGCAACTTACAAAATAAAAGAAACAATATAATGTCTTCTAAAAGGTAGTATCGTCATTTCACTCACTAAGTTGTGTTTTATCTGCCACATAGGAGTACATGAGCATAGCTCTCATTGTATCAGACCCTGCTGTGATCCTTAAGTTTTGTGGAGGAGACAATGGTGGATCCGAGGTGGAGATCTGGCGTGGAGTCCAAGCTGTGTCCAGAAAACCAAACTTTTAACTTAGTGGATCAACTAGATAGGAAGTTTTTGAAACAAAGTGGGTTTGGAAGATCAAGTACAAGGTTGATGGGTCTGTGGATAAGTACAAACTGATGCTTTTAGAAAAAGGAATGAGCTAAAAAGAAAGGAGTAAACTTTAAGGACCATTCTCTCCGGCTGCCAGACTCAGGATGATCCGAGTAGTCCTAGCTTTGTCTGTGGTACAAAATTGGCTAGCATATGAGATGAGTGACAAGTCCACTGTTTTTGAATGGCCGTCTCTAGGAGGTATTCATGGAACAACCACGGGGTTTTGAGCTTCAGAAAACAAAGACTTAAGGTTGTGGAGAGCTCTGTATACGCTAAAGCAATCACTGCAGGTGCGGTATGATTGGGTTGACAGATTCATCACATAACAAGAATTTTGGAGATGTCCAGCGGGCGTTGCAGTGTATGTTCATACAGAAGGTGAGAGGATACTGATCCTTGTGTTGTACTTGGACAATCCAATCCTCATTGACAGCAATGAGGTGGATCTGGATCGGTTAAAGCAAAGGCTGAGGTCTTCATTGGATCAAGCAATTGGTATGTGTAAAGCATTTGGGGGGGGCTGTTAGATGTGAATAAACACCAACAAACCTCACGTATGTAGTTGATAAATAATGGGGGCGGTATTGATTATAATAGAGGAGTTAGCCACAGGGTATAATAACCTAATGTATAAAAAGAACCTCAGAATGTAATCTAAGGTTAGTTTGTTCAATTTCACTCATGTAGTTGTATCTGTATCATAAGAAAAGTTAGGTTAGAAGGCAATCGATGAAGGAAGAAGGTACAAACAAAAGAAAGAAGCCATTATAGGAAAGACAATGGAAGAAAGACAACAGAAAGCTGGAAAGAAGCAAAGTCACAAATGATAGAACGGAAGGTACAAAGAAGTGATAGGATGAAAGAGTGACAAATCATGAAGAAATGAAGCAAGTTAAGGCATGGAAAGGAAAAATATGCCCTCAGCAATGTAATATAGGTGTATAGGTGCAAAAAGGGAAAAAAATAAATATAGAATTCTATATATGTATTCCTTTTCTCATTTAGATCTTAAAAATGATATTTTTTGTTTTCAAACCCTTGCTGATTGGTTAATGCTAGAGAATTGCCTCAAAAACATCATCAAACCCAGCAAGCTCATCCAACTCATCAAATATATCATATAACCCATCAATTAAAAGCTTGGACTCAAAAGTTTCCACCTCAAATCCCGAATGAGGTTTTATTCTGAATTATGAAACGTTCACAGAAAAGGAGATTTTATTTTACAGATCAAAATTGGGTGGAAGTTATCCCACTACCAGAAAAATTAAAATCAGAAAGCTTTCAATTCTTATGATTCTATAGACTATCTCTATTCATGTTGTATGCGATAGGGGTCACGTCAGGATCCTTTTGGGAGTTCACTCTGAACTCACAAGGTTTGTGGCTGGGTATGATTCAGAGATTTTCCAGATAGTGATGGAAATATTTGACAATGAGCTGCCCGTGGAGTTTCACTTTTCAGAAGAATATATTCAGGAGTGCTCCATCTCTCCAGAAATGGTTCCTCAAAATTTGAATGCTTGCTTCCCGAAGGTCATCCTCAATGTCATCCCTCTTCTCTTGGAAAAGGTTAATGAAGGGTGATGGCTATTAGAGGTACCCAAACCGTTGCAGGACACCTATTGAGTGTTAGCTCAGATTGGCGATCTCGACGTCGCTGATAATGTGCACAGAATCGATCAATTATTTGTGTATTGGATGCAATACCTTGAAGTGCTCGATTGGTCTGGACCTCCCCTCTACCTCCCTATGAACAATGGCATGAATGTCTTATCAATACCGCCAGAATAGCTGGCTTTGTAGGTGGTTCATAGGTCGATTGGTTTGAGAGTGCACTCTTACAACAAATCACAATCATGTGGAAGTGCTCCTCCAAACTGGTGACTTTGCCATGGATGAAGTGTCCCATGGATAAAGAAATGTACCTCCTATTATGAAGTGCTGGTGATTTAGGCCACTCGGAACTTATATAAGTCTGAAAGGAGATGTTCAGATATGTAGGATTGCAGGGTAGAGAAGAGACACATGTCCATCACTCCTGCAAGGTGGGCACATGGGCACATGTGAATAACTGCCAACAACCCTAATACATGTGGCTGACAAAAAAGACTGGTGCATTACGAAATGCTTTTTCAATCTATGGGGTGGAAGTATGGGGCGATAGCACCCCCAAGTCCACTTGGAAAGAGTTTGAAAAAAATCCAAAAGCATTTTCTTTCAAAGTTTCTCCAAGTGAATGTATAATTTTCTAACTTCCCTTTCCCCTATTTAGATATGTTTATCATGTTTAATTCAAGAAAAGTATAAGTAACGGTTTAATATATATCAGGTCGGAGTTATTCCAGGTCTCCTGTAAGAGGTCGATCCAATAGATCTGCTTCCCCCTCCGATTCTGGGCCATATAAGAGGTTTTTCCCTTCTGATCTGCACTGTTAAGGTTCATGTGCGCTTACTAAGAATGCATGCATCTTGGTGTCTTGAACATGGTTTGTACTGTACCCTGGCTAAGTTAGCAGGCACGTATAGAAATATGTATACACTTTCTTGTATGGTTTTGATTTCTTTGACGATTGTCCACTGGATTTGAGTTAATTAACCCACACATTCCACTTGACAATCTTATTGTCTGTTTATTCAGCATAGTAGAGGTAACTGCCTTCTGTTATTGACTATATGTTGATTGCAGGGGTAAAAAAAGACTTCGGCATGATGAACGTCCTAGTGAGAATTCTGAAGATCCAAGAAATTCTGCTGTATCCATTGACAGGAGTCCTCAGAATGCCTTGGAATCTCTTTCTCCTGATCCCTTTGAAGAGCTTGAAGAAGAGGTAATAAGTGCAGAGCTGAAAATTTCCTCATCTTTTCAACCCTGATCTTGAGCTTCTGGATAAGAACATGTTTCTTTTTATCATTAGTTTTTTATTATGTGAATCCTTTTTGGTCTACAGTGTTGGGTTTTCTAAGTACTGCCTAGCTGTCAAATATGTTGAATTCATATAGTCAAGATTTGGCAGTGTGTTCATCATGTCAACAATGTTAGCACTTCCCAACATGTTAACTGGTGGCAGTAATTGCTTTTATTGGGCTTATTACTTATTTAGGTTTCTCACACATTTATTTTCTGGAATATAGGAGTATATCAGATTGCTGTTCCAGACAAGAGAGCATGTGAGCTTTATTTCACCTTTGGGTTCCCTCCTAGGGTATATCAGATTTTTGTATGAGACGAGAGCATATAGACTGATCTCTCCTTTTGATCCTCTCTTGGGAAGAATTTGTGTTTTGAATTTTAGAGTTACGGGTAAAGAATGTGCCTATTTCCGTAATGAGCATACTGCAGATTTCTGTTCCAGACAAGAGAGCATGTAGGTTTATTTCACCTTTGGGTTCCTCCTAGGATGAATTTATGGTTTTGAGTGTATCAGATTTTTGTGTGAGACAAGAGAGCATTATGACTGATTTCATCTTTTTGTCCTCTCCTGGGAAGCATTTGCGATTTGAATTTTAGAGTTATGGGCAAAGAATTTGCCTATTTCTGTAATGAGCAAGCATACTACATGTAATATAACCATCTTGTGCATTGTCATAGAAATGAACTCTCAAATTAGTTGTCTTTGTAAATGTAGGATGCATTTGTTTAATTTCTATATTTCTAATATTCTGTTAATTCCTGTTTTAATATTTGCACAGCTTCATGAGGTGCATGCAGAGATTGAGTCTTTGAAAGTCCACTTACTTGATTATGAGGTGAACGTAGTACCTTTCTGCTCTTTATTGTCATGAAATATATTCATGTGTTTGTTGAGATCGAGTCTTTGAAAGTCTACATACTTTATTATGAGGT
>NW_028230682.1:0-45579 GCF_043228905.1 Azolla caroliniana
GCAGGTCGTGTACTTGTAGCTAACCAAGTTCTTTTAGCTACTATTTGGTATATTGCTTCTACTACGTTGTTTGCTAGATCGTGTATTTTATAGATGCAACGCCTCATTCGTAATTACATTTGGGGAGTAAAAACAGGTCAAGATAAAAGGCCTAAAGTAGCTTGGGTAGTATTGATTGCTCCGCGACAAAATGGTGGGTTGGGGCTGGTGGATCCAGAAGGCTTTGCTTTCTAAATTTGTGTGTAGAGCTATGTTGCCAATGCAAGGTGTTTGGAGTCGTTTGATGATGCATAGGTTGTCTACTCTGTGTCCGACAATAAGAGGAAAGTGGCAACCATCATTAAGATGGGCCTTTATTCAAAATTTTCATTTGTTTAAAACAACCTTATCAGAAGATAGGTTTTTTGTTGTCACCGGGCTAGACAAGCCACTAACACAGGGTATCCCTTTAGAACACTTCACCAAAGGGGTGGTACGGTAAGGTATGTGCAGACCGTGATACAGGACTGATCCTTCCCGGTCACTCTCCGGAATGATTAACTTGATACACGCATATGATAATCACATTAAGCACAGAACGGTGTTAACAAGATACACAATATGTAAAGACACAACACTTCTCTATTAATTATCCGTCCTCAATTACATCATCTTCGAATCCTTTTATAGGTATCTGGTTGTGCTACAAACCGATGCCAACTAGCAACCGGCTACGAATCGGTCCAGATCCGGATCGGCATACCGATTCCGGGTCCGTCCGTCCGATCTTATAATTATCATAATTTATCTAATTACAACTCCCAAAACCAAATCCCCTTTCATACTCTGGCCTAACGGGCCAACACATGGCACGCCCGTGCGACAGTACATTGTACGTCGAACCCATGGTTAGCCCCTTCATTCATCCTCCAAAATGTCCAGAATGCTCTAGTCCAGGGGTTCCAACGGTTCATCGGGTACTTGCTCCATCGGCTGTTGTTGTTTCTCCTCCGGTTATAGTTGTTGTTGTTGTTGTTGGTCTTCAATATGCTCTTCCTCTCTGGCTCTATCTGTATCCGGCTCTACTATTCTCGGCGCTACTAGTCTTGGCACCATGTCCGTCCGTCCGATCTTATAATTATCATAATGATCTTATAATTGTCGTAATTATCTAATTACAACTCCCAAAACCAACTCCCATTTCATACTCCGGCCTAACTGGCCAACAGTTTTTAATGGAATTCTCACAAGTTGGTAAGCTGTTAAAAAGCTTCTAGTTTGGAAGGTGCCTTCGACAATGGATGACTTGTTGAGACAGCCTTTGACCTGGAATTTTCTCTTTTCAAATACAAGGGGTTTTCTGTTTGGTAGCCGTCCTCGGTTGAATTGGGCTTCTATGGATGCATCAATAGCAAGTAATGTTCTATCACGGGGATGTTATGTTATGAATCAACCGTTACAATCTCTGTCGAGGCTTTCAGTTCAAGGAAGTGTTATTATGTGTAATGATATGCAAGTGGCATTGGACAAATTATGGCTTCATGGTCCCCCTCTAGCAATCATATTTGGTTTGGTTATTTCTCTCCTTTAAAAGTTATTCTAGGAGCTAAAGTAATTAACACTACGGGTGATGTAATATACTTTAATGTGGATGATGATGGTAGGTTGTGGCATGTATTTTCTGCATCAGATGTGTGGATGTTCGCCAATGTTTCAGCGATTCAAGTAGTTGCAAGATCTAAGAAAAAATGGTTCTTGGATTCACCCTTTCAAGAATGCTTACGGTGTTGTTCATTGTGGGTTTTTCAAAAAAAACTGCTTTATAATTTGAATTGGGATCCAGTTGATTATCAATGGAAAAAACCGAGTGCTAGTGGAAATGGTAAACATTTGGAGTTTTCCCAGTATTTGGTTAAGCTAGGTAGAAATTTATTATTGCAATCAAAGTATAAATGCCCTGCTACCGTGAAGCATTGGACTGCAAATAATGTGAATGCATTGCAACTTACAAAATTCTGGAAATGGTTGTGGTGTATGCAGTTGCTGAAAAAAGTGATTTGTTTTCTTTGGTTGTTGATGCATTATGCTCTTCCTGTTGGTGGTTGGTTGAGGCAAAATCAACAATATGCTTGTGGAATGCATTGTGGTGCATCTATGGAATATTGTTTGCCTTGGTTTTGGTTATGTCCCAAAATCAAGCAATTTTGGAGTAAGTTGTTTTTATTATTGAGACACCAGTATTCTCGTTCTATTTTCTCGTGGGGTGCAGTATTATGGGGTATCCTTCATGGAGATGTTATGAAGTATGAAAGTATGCATGTTTCTCATGTCTTTCACTTTTCCCATGGGTACATCTATCTCACTTCATTTCCATCTTTTATTCCACGGTTTAGAATTGAAATTTTGATTATTTGGTGTACTATTACGTCATTAGCTCTTTGAACAATATGGAAAATGAGATGTGAGGTTGTTTTTAATAATGCTCACATACATCTTAGAACCATGCGTATTGAATTCTGGTTGTTATTTGTCCATACCATACATGGGCAATATGATGATCTGTAGGGTTCGGTTGATGCTCTAAGGCAACGTGAAGTGGACTTCAAGAAACGGTGGCAAGGGCTTCACTTATTTTCAGATACAACTTCTGGTATGAGGTGGAATTATGCCATACCTTCGTTTTTATTGCATAGCTTGTAGCTTGTGTGCTCCTCTCGTTTCTTATATGATATCATTTGTTTGATCAAATGTTGGTATTAGTTTTTGTATTACAATAGAGGTGAGATGAAACGTCTCCTTCTATTTTCTATATGTACATTTCTCATGTAATATACTAAGGTCTATCTTTCTTGCAAAAAAAGAAGAAGAAGCAATAAAAGTCTTGTTTTTGTATCTTTTGTAGTTCTTCTTACTTCTTGGATTTTCTCCTTTCATATAGTTGTACTAGAGCTCTAACTCTTTTCTATCAATCGTTAACTTGAGCTAAAGAGTGATTACAGCTAAGTGTTAATTAGCCAAAAACACGTTCGCGTTCACAAGTGGAAGGATTGCGCATTCCACTTGTAGAATCTTCTTAAAACGAAGAAAATACACCCTCTCTACAATAATTGGATGCACTAGTATCACATGTTCCTCAACTTGATAAGAATTTGCAAATATAAAAATACATGATAGATCTACGAGTGGAGATCATTAGAAATCATGCAAGTTTAGACATGTTGATAAGTTAATGTATCTAAATAAAGTTCAACTATGGCTCAATATGGCACTATTGTGCGACAAGGGAAACACTAACTTAAAGACTTATATTAATTAGGTAGGTTTTACAAAAATATGAGGTGTACTTGTATCCATACTAATAAAATGAGATATAATTTATACTTTGACCCATACGTGCATGTATGTAATTGTCGAAAATGTAGGATAGTGCACATTAGGATAAGTGATTGGAATAACTAACTTATTAAAGTATTCAATACTTATATTAAAAGTTGATCTAATCTATTCCTCAGTTTGTTCATATGGGATCAAACCATATGTGTATATAATTGTGCACAATGTAAGGCAGTGAACTTTAGGATAATGTCGTGGAAATAACAAACCTATTAGGCTTTCATACCTGTATTTAAAATTGATCTACTCTATTGCTTAGGTGATTCACACAAGATCAAACTCCGAACGATAACGCAACTGGAACCATTATCAACACACTACACAATCTAAGCAGCAATGGAATAGAAACATAATAGTTTTAACAATATAAGACAAAGATCCATAATAACAACATGGACAGTCATGGCAATAATTATAGGGCCATGTTCTGTTAAGGTTAGCTTGGACCAAAATCAGCCTCCATTTAAGCTAGTTCATGTTTCTCCATAAGTTTGGTAGTCAGCTATGCACGCGGTGAAACCAATATCATAAATCTACTAATCAAGTATATAAAAATAAAATTGAAACATATAGATGATTATAAAGAATAGAATCCACTAGGTAAAACCCAAAATTTGTATTAATAATGTGAAATCTTAACAAATCGTCAGTGTCATATTCTTTATAGAGTCTATTACATAGCAATCAATTCATCAACGTCATTTTCTTCATCATCTTGTGTAGAACTGTCTTCGGCTATACGTGCATTGGTTTCCCCTGTTAGCCGGGCCAACGAAATATCTTCTATAAGCTCATCATCAAGCTCTATTAGCTCCCCCGGTTCGCCGGCTAACGGAGGAATAGGCTCTCGCGAAGCGGGTTGAAACCTTTCTGTATTGGCGAGGTTCTTTGCACCGACCTCCTCATCCTGGTCTGGGCACTCCCACAAAGCCTTAATCCGCATATTAATAAATATAACTTGGTCCTCGTCCTTCTCCAATGCAACTGTATTTCTAAACAGCTTCAATGCACATGCTGACGTAGTTCCTATGATGTAAGTAACAAGAAGATTTAGTTGTCAAACGAAAAAAAGTGATTGGTTATCTCAAGATCGTTACCCTAGTTCGAGGAATACCTGTGCTAGAAAAGAGATCTAATATCCAGTCTCCTTCGACAGAAAACATCTCGATCAAGCGCATCATAAGTCGTTGAGGTTTTTGGTATGGGTTGACAAGTCCCCGTTCTGTCGTGGTGACATGTCGCAATTTCCGAGTCACTGCTGGATATACCAACAGATTTGAACCTCCCACTTCATTAGAATGCTCTTTGATTCTCTGTTTTTTAATTTCATCGAAGTAGCCAACCGTTATGTATTCAATGGCATTAACGAACCGAAAAGTTGGCCCTCTATTTACATTGGTCTTGATCCTATAAAAAATAATTCATCGAGTTAAGAATAGATTCAACAACCTTAAGAATTGCAATATAATGAAAGACACCTATAAATAATCCTTACCATGCAAGGTTCTCGATGCCATGGCAACGAGATCTCAAAGCTTGAGCTACCGAGTACCCTTGGTCCATACTATGAAAGACAACTATTCGCCACAAGGATGCGGTCGTTAGCTCAGCGAAATCCTTGACCATCTTCTCCAATTGTTTAAACCTAAACGGTTCATCGTCGTATGATGACCCAGCCATTCGAAATCCGTAAGGAATATCCGCAATCATTAGCGTATATTCCTTCTTTGGCACCTTCTGGATCAAGTCGATGACATCACCGCAAACCACATTGTAGTAAAGATCTCTCGTAATATCTTTTTTGTGGCTAAATTTTTTAAACGAGCCATCTTCCTCCATTTCGTACGCCTTGACTAAGCGACGATCCTTTTCTTTTCTGGCTCGCTCGAGATGTGCAAGGAAGGATGTAGGGAAATCGTGTATATCCTTAACTTCTCCTTGTTTCTTGCCTCGACACGGTTTCTAATAGAAGCAATAGGACATCAGGTATTATTATACAAGCTCTACATATGATGAAAGGGTAATGAAAAAACATCAATACTAACCCAATCCTTGAATGCAATAAAATACTCTGATAACGCCTTATACGAAGACGTTAGAGGATAATCCTCGATCACTTGTTCCCAAGTTATACATCCAAGTTGTTTCATCATAACTTCTTGGATCTTCATGTACACCTTATGACTGTGAAATTAGAAAACGAGATTAGAACTTTGAATTACACCAGATAGACTACAATTTCAGTATTTGAAAGACTTACTTATTGAACTCGGTGACCATTTCTTCAAGGCTTAAATCTTTCGCCACAACCCTTGACAAAACCGACACAAGAAGCTGCTCGTCCTTAATACCTTGCATCGCTCTCCATAGAGACAGCTTCATGTCGTCTGCCGCTTCTTCAATTGTCAAGTCAATTTTCTTGGCGGCTTGTGACTTTAATTCTAGTTGAGGGTCAACCCTACATTTCTTTTGTCGTTGACCCTTTACCTCCTTATTCTCCCACATTGAGAAGATTTGATCTTGGAGGTCCCATACTTCTCCATCTCTAAACGCCAATTGAAACCAAGATTCATACTTTCGAAGACCATCGGACCTAACATTATCATCTACCACAATGCCGACTTCATGCAGACATTGACGTCGAAGGCCTGGATGTAACTTCACACCAAACTTTTGTTTCACATCTAAATACTCGTGGTGGAAGAACCGTATACGCTCAATAGACGACATTTTCTGCCTATAGTCATTATCATTATTATGGTCCCATGCCAACAGCTTAGCCTCTTCGGTTGTGAGCCCAACATAAATTTTGCACTCGGCATACTTGAAGAAGAAAGTGGTTGGATGTTCTCTCACAAGTTGCCGACGTGCCTCTGCTGAATGCGATCCACCAATGACAAAATAATTATATTGATCATGCTTTCTGATATCAAAATCTTCAATAGTTTCACATTCTTCAGGATCCACCATAACAATAAAAGGCACCACTGTGGCATGAGGATTAATTTTCATTTTTTTCTTGAGATTTTGAACATGCATGCGATGAGGCTCTCTAATCTCAAGTGGTCTTCGACCTGTTTTTTCATCAATAGGGGGCCGATGGATGTGTGTTATAGGCAAATTAAATACTTGCCCTTTCCTGACCAGCTTCCGTTGCATTAACTCTCTCCTTATTTTATTCTGCTCGGATGACAAGACACCCGAGGCCAGCTCGGCTCCTGGCATCCCCTTATTATCCTCTTCTTCATTTTCACTTGTCGAATCCGTATCCGACATTTTCGTTGTCTTCTTCTTGGCTGGTCTTGACTGGACTTTGGATACCTTTTTAGTGGCCTTCAAGTGGGAGGGCTCTTCATCTCTTAGAGTTACATGGCCTTGTATATAAGGCCTCAAGGTAACAATCAGGTTTTGTGAGTTATCAAGTGCTTTTTTGAACACTTCAGGCCCACAAGATTCCTTTACTAAAAGGTCTTCTGAAAGGAACACTTTGCGTACCCCCTTGGAGCACTCTATCATTACCAGTATGTTGGCCGAATCTGCATCTTCGTAGTCAAATCGTAGAATTCGGCCATACATAAATGGAGTTTCTTTTCCTAGCTGCCCCTCACCCTTCTTCTTTGTTGTATACAATACGACTTTTTTCTTTGAGTCGACATATTGCATACACCATTCCTTGTCCGTTAGATCTCGGTCAGGAAGGTCTTCGCCTCCAGTAGCGGCGACAAGTTTCTTTTGGCTTACATCACTATGTGGCTGAGATTTTGTCTCTTCGTTAAAGAGAAGCTTTTTTCCTCTCTTCATGGTCTCCGGAGTTACCTTGGTCTGGGCTTCGATTGGAGAACCTTGTATGCGAAGCTTAATTTTCTTCACGGGTCGGTCTGACAGGTTCTCAAACGACCTATTTAAGAAAGTATATGCAAAAACATAAGTTAGACAGTCACGTAGATTGAAGTTGTTATTATAATGAAGAACAGTTTCCAGGAGCAGTAACATATTCAAAAATCTATTATAGGCAGGGCTATTTAACCTAGAAAATATATATCGTAATAAGTAAAACGGGTTATTTATTCTTTTAAATAGTAGGTATGACTTATATAGATTCTAAACCTATATTGAGGAGAATTTGCCATAGTGAAGGCAATTTGTAGATCATTTTCTACTATTTTAAGCTAAAGTAGGTCATAAAACACCTATAATTAGAGCATGTATTTGTTTAAAAGTAAGTAAAGTCAACATAAAAAAGACTGATTTTGCCAGACAATTTGATATCATTTCCACCCCGTAAACGATTTTTCTCTCTCAAAGGCTACACTTTAAACACGAACTCGATACGCCGTATCGAGTTCGTGTTTAAAGTGTAGGTTTTAAACACGAACTCGATACGGCGTCGAGTTCGTGTTTAAAACCTATACTTTAAACACAAACTCGATACGGCGTATCGAGTTCGTGTTTAAAGTGTAGGTTTTAAACACGAACTCGATACGCCGTATCGAGTTCGTGTTTAAAGTTTGAATTTTAAACACGAACTCGATACGGCGTATCGAGTTCATGTATACAATACAAATATTTATACACGAACTCGATACGCCGTATCGAGTTCGTGTATAAATATTTGTATTGTATACATGAACTCGATACGCCGTATCGAGTTCTTGAGAAACGAAACATATTTACAAAAATGTCTACAGTGTCAGAGGCCTACCTGGACTCCTCGCGCTCGATTCTCTTGGAAGACATGGTTGATCGTGTTGAAGTGGAGGCGGAGATCGCGCTTTCGTGCTTTGTGCTCTGAGTGCTTTGTGTGCTCTGTGTGCTCTCTACGTTCTGTGTGCTCTGTACGCTCTGTACGCTCTGGTGAGTGAAATATGATGAGGTCTTCCTATTTATAGGGATTGAACCCATGGTTAAAGTAACCATAGTCACCTTAACCAATGTTGGTAACTTTGAGGATAGTTAGTTTGTAACCATAGTCACATTAACTATAGTAACTTATGATTGTATTAATGATTACAAAGTCAAACTAACATATTGATCAATCTTTTATACTCATAACAACCTACAATCACTTCAAAGGTTATGAAGGAGACAATGATAGAGGTTCATGAATGTACCAATGATTGATTACTAAAAGCAACAATTTTTATGACTCTCAAATGTTATGTATTAAAGATGTGGGCATGAATTAACCAATGATTGATAAGTCTAATATTTAAAATGGTGAGCATTAAAGAACCAATGAGTGAGACGTTCTATATCAAAATGGGTGTCATTAATTAGCCAATGATTTTAACATTAATCCAACATATTCAAGGCTTGTTAATGATTAGTTTTATATTTTACTTGATTTAACATCATTTAGATCTAGTTTATATAATGATTGATAATTTAAGTTAAATTACTTTATTAAAAATAATTTTTAGATGTATTGTATTAATAGAATATTACATAATATAGACATTCTATTGATTTGGCTTTTGTTTAGAGAGAAGTTTATGTTTAGGGAGGAGTATATGGTTAGAGAGGAGTATAACTTAGAGAGCCCTATCTAGACCTTAAGCCATGAGTGAAGATTCACCGTTCTCAATTGAAGAATATTGTTTGTCATCAGACCCATCGTTTTCTACTGAAGAGTATTGTTTGTCAACAGAGTCACCATATTCGATTGAAGAATATTGTCTTTCGACCGACTCACCATATTCTATCGAAGAATATTGTCTGAGCTCATCTACAGGGAATGTAAATAATGACACATGTGAAGAGTTCTCTATTGAAGAATACGATATTAATAAAGATACCGAGAATGAAGGAAGTGCCCAGGAAACATTGAATAACATTGGCGATGGTCAGAACAGAGAATTAGACTGTAACAAGGTTACACCAACCTCTATGCAGGAAGAGAAATCTGGGAGCCCTATGCATATTAGAAGAATCCCACGAAGAATTCGTCTGGCTAGATTTAGCTTGGTGACATCAGATAAACAGATTGGATTTGATGTCAACAAAATATGTTGTGCCCGTGGTTGTATGTCTATGATTGGAAAATCAAAGTTGCGAGAATTAAGGCGATACTATTTTTCGATGACCGGTGATGAGCAAGACACTTACCTCGGATCACATATGCAACTAGTATCTGACAAATGTACGGGGATCAAAGTATCATTCAAGTATTATATCTTCCATGCGCAACAGATATGTAGAGTTGCATTCAAAATTGTGTTATGTGTTAGTAACATGCGGCTACATAGAGTACAACAACGTCTACTTAGCGGGGATCAGATGCTCAATTGTAAAGAGGTTCCAAGTATGAAAGGTGCAATTGGAAGACTAGCTATTGGCTGGATGAAAACTTACTTTCAGTTAAATTGTGAAGTAATGCCCACTACAGGTAGGATGCATCTTTCTGATAATTATACCCGTCGGGAAGTTTATGATGTCTATCGATCTGAAATGCTGGGCTCACGTAATAAGTCTATCACCTATAGCCAATTCACAAGATTATGGAGAGCTCGGTTTTCAAATGTTATTATTCCTCGTAAAGTACGTATGGGTTATTGCTCCATTTGTGCAAATCTTAAAAGTTTGGCTAAAGGTGCAAAGACATCAATGGAAAAGGATACGAGTAAGAAGTTACTACAAGAGCATCGTGAGGCACAATCCTTAGAACGAAGGAAGGCGATGCATCATAGAGAGAAGTGTTTGAAGAGGCCTGAACAATACATGTGCTTAATGATAGATGGCATGGACCAGAAGAAGACATGCTTGCCGCATATGCGGAGGCTCCCCAAAGATGTCAATGATGAGTGCCTTGTTCAAATGCACTTGGTGGGATGCTTGGCTTATAATAGGTCTGTTCGACCTCACGTCTTCATTACTTACCCCAATGTTCACAATGACCCTAACCTAACAATTACAGTGATTCACCGAGTTTTGATGTCTTGGGGACAACCTTTCCCCCCTGTTCTATACATTCAATTGGACAATACTGCTAGAGAGAACAAAAATTCAACTGTATTTGGCTATCTAAGTATGTTGGTCAACCTAGAATTGTTTAGGAAAGTGAAAGTCAATTTCCTTTTGGTTGGCCACACACATGACCATATAGATCAGATGTTTAGCACATTCTCCAGACAGTTGTCTCGGCATGATGCTTTCACTTTACCTAAACTATTTGATGTCATTTGTGATGCATATACACCACGCCCAAAAGTGTTACACTTGAAGGAGGTATATGACTTTAAGAGATATATATTAGATGGGGGTGGTGGGAATGTTAAAGTGCTTGCTCAGTTAAACAATATAAGTTTCAATCACATTTTTTTGATAAAGAAAAATGGAATAAGTGGTTCTACACTTTTGTATGCTAAACAATATTCATCTTCTACAACATGGGAACCTGAAGGTGGTTGCCAGTTATTACTTTGTATGCCGAGTACAATTGTCCATGGAGCTAAGCAAATGCCAATTGAGAAGAAAGGACAGTTGCAGAGTGACTTGGTATCGGAACAAAAACGGTCATGGCTCCAAGCCTTAGAAGAAAAAAGAAAACATATTGAGGCCGCCAAGAAATATGCCGCACAACAAGACACGTCATGGTGGGATGTATTTTATAGTGATCAGAAAGAAATTATAGACAATTGTGTATCTGTTGATAATTGGAATTTGGAAACGCCATTCACATGGTCGCTGCAACATGATCGCGTAAATAGAAGTCCGGAGCGACTAGTAAATGCGATTAATGACAGCTTGGTCCATCCACAACAAAGAGACATTTATGTGGGACCAAGGATGACCAAAGCAGCCGAAGCTAGATGGCAAGGAAATTTGCAAGAGCTCACCGCGGGGATGTTGATTGCAACGCTGGCTGATGAGAACTCACATGGCCACCAATTTTGGGTTGGTAAAATTCTAGAAGTGCTAATGCATGAAATAGATAACACGATCAAGTCTATAAATGTTCATTGGTACAACACTAGAAGTGCAAATGCTTTTACAGGTAAGTATACATTGGAGATGATTGAATGCCAAACAAGAAGGGGAGGTAGGAAGAGGAAGCGAAACATTCGTAACACCTCGACCCTTGATATCTCTGATGTGGATATCATCGTGTACGACTTCACACTTACAAAAGCCGGACGATTAAGGAAGTCAACAATAGATATAATAAAAGAAAAATTACCAGGTCTACAAGGTGGCTCGAGTCAAAGGCAAACGAGATCTGCTACATATAATCTAGAGTCAAACCATTTGGTTTATGACGAAGATAATGCACTGATTGGTACATCCGAGGATGATGAGGAGGAATCGTCATTGTATATTAGTTATAGTAGTGATTCTCCGTAAAGGAGTGATCATGAATGTATATTTGGCTATTAAGTGTAACTACATTCCGCTTGTAACAAATCGAGTAATATAAAATCATGTGTTTTGAATTCTTATGATTTCCCAAAAATCGTTTCTTATAAAATAACATTGGTTGTAAAGTTTGTGATATAAATTGAGAATGTATGTTTTTGAAATTCGTCTTTTTTTAGTTACTTCTAAATCACGAAAATAGTGGATTTTTAACCTTTTTCATAGTATGTTTGAACTTGTATGATACTGGTATCAATGTGTTTTGTAAAATCATTGAAAAACCCCTAAAATTTCCCTTATCCTTCCATTTATGCGCGATCCTTCCACTTGTGAACGCGAACGTGTTCAAACCCTAATCACTCTACCTCTTGTATGTGTGTCGTATACATCTTTATAATAGAAGCGATGTTCTTCTTCTTGTACTTTGTATGTGTGTTTAATGATAATCTTATACTAAGAGAGAGTTAATGTGAGAGAGGATGAGTGTAAGAACTAGTTACACTAGGGTTGCGAGACAAGAGGCTCAACCGTGATTGACAACCACTCACGTCTGGTTTGCTACTAATTGGGCAAATGGAGGTCTGGATACTTTGTCTAACGATATCATTGTGGAGGTATAGCTCCATCAATTCATAGAGTGTGTTGTGTTGTGTACATAGAAACCACACATCCATTTGGGCTATTGACAGGCATAAGACCGACGATTAAACCATTGAATAATTTTTCTTAAACTCCTGAAGCTAGCCTTTGCTAACCTTACAAGAGACCAAGAGGCATTATTTTCTATTTGTGTGTTAGTATGTTATACATTTTCTTGGCATTTAGGTTTCTTAATAATCCACAAAGGTTGCCCGAAGTTAACTTGCTAACCATTCGGTTTTTTTTTTCACACTATAAATTTCTTTCAAACTTTTTTAAGGTTTCGACATTGTACATGGTTAAACACTATTTTTTGTACTAACCACTAATTATAATTTTTTCTTAACATGAACTTGGCGATCATTCCGATTCACACACCAAATATCAATTTTCAAAAGGCTAATAGTCACAAAGAACAAGCCCTCAACTCTAAAGAGTTTTTTGATCCACACAAACACAAAAACAATTTCTCAACCTTAAACAAAAATAAATAAATTGTCAGGTGCGGTTCATTACCCCTTCCCCCTCACTCTAATCAAATACCTTTTTGACACTTTAATGATACTTATGCTTCTTTATAGGGTGAAGTACCAATGCCAAATGGTGTGGAAGTATGGGGCAATACCATCCGTAAGTCTAGTTGGAAAGAGTTTGAAAATGTAAATGCATTTTCTTGTAAAGTTTCTCCAACTCAAGAAACAAAAATCGTAGATCCTACTACTTGAGATTATAGCCATAGAAAGGGTTGTTGAATACATGCTTAAGTTTCAAAAAAGTCATGTGCATTGACTTCCTAGAATCTCATAGGGAACAGGGAAAAGGTCTAAAATACGCATAAATGCAAACTTTTGTGTCTCATTGGATGCAAGATATAAAAAAATGGTTTGGAAGGTGGGATGTAATACACTTGTTTCGTGACGTGCCAATAGATTCCTACGTGATTGAGGCCTTTTTGCAATGCCAATGTATCATGACACAAAAAATGGGAAGGCTTATGCTACCCATTGTACAACATATGTGACTACAAAATCATATTCTTCATTGGATGTGGAAATCTCACACATCAAATGTTGGCACTCATCCCATTGTCTACCATCTAAACGATAACTTCCATATAACTTAGCTCACATTCACTATGATGTAAGATGAGGTGTTGTAGCACAAGTGATGAGAGTTGTCGATTGTGCACACTTTTCCCTAAACACATTTGGGAATTTGCATATCAAATTTTGATACAATGCCCCAAACCTTGTCCTTGCACAAATTTCTCTCATAATCATAACATGCACTTTCAATTGGGACAATTCATTAGTAAACTTCCTTAATATGAAATGTGAACACCACCACATCATACATACTAAAGCCCATCTCATTGTTTGCCATCCAAACCATTGCTTCATGCAACGTAGCTCACACGTGTGTGAGACAAAGCGTTGGGTCACAAGTGATGGCAGTAATTGGCATTGCACATTTTGCCTAAACAAGTTGGAGAGTCTGAGGATCATACTTTTATACAATGCCCTACCTTTGATCACATCTGACTTTGCTTTCCACACATCTTCGACCAAACCCAATCCTTTCACGGACATCTCTCACATTCATGGTGTGCTCTCTTGATTACAACATTCGATATTAAAGTTTTTGAACATCAAGAATCACTACTCACTTTCACACGTACTACGTGAAAATGTTATATTTTTCGGTCTCATAGGTCATATTTTTTTCCTTCACAAAATATAATAAAATCCATCTACCCATATCTCTGAACAACCTAAATTTGAAGAAATCTAAAGGAAAATTATTGGTATTTGTAGCATTTTAACCGGTATGGATACATTATAACCACCAATTTGACCACTTAAATGTGAGAAAGGTCATATACTATCATTCTTATTGATAAATGTCTTGATTCTTTAGTGTAGAAGACATTCAATGGACTAATCGAAAAGCATGAGATCTTCAAGGTATAAAACCAGAACTGCTGAAATAAAGGGGATAAGAAACATATGCTTGGATAAGAAACACACCAATCATGTTGCCAAACACAACAATCACATACAAATTGGAGGCAATGGTTGTGAGAATTCTCATATGGTGAGGTTATTTGGATGCATGACACAAACAACACTAACTGCATGGGCTTAAGCGAACAACCATCCAGCCATCATATGAATTTTGCTCACAATTTCACACATTTGAGAATATGAAGGTAATACATCATGTACACATAAATATCAGTGTTTCAAGTTTCCATTTTGCATTTACCACATGTAAATTGTCAGTAGGTTATGCTTCAGATAGCCGGCATTTGATAGGGGGTAAAACAGGAATAATGAGCCATATGAAGCATCCCCCACATTCCAAATTGGGGCTGACATTTCTCCAAATTATTATCTACACCGAAAGAATGAATTCAATTCTACATTGAAAAGAATGAATTCAATCAAGTGTAACACATCAAAGTATTGGTAGTGTGCCCTTCAACAATTTATTAATCCCCAAGCTCCAAAACTGAATCTAGACATCATTAAGGAATTCCCAAGTTTTAATTGAATACACAATATGGTTGTCCTTGGCCCATCCTCTTTACCACACTGAAAATGCACATATATACTCGAATGATTAGGTTGCTTTTATACTTTTAACTTTTCCATCGGCTAAAGGGCAAGTATCTAGAATGTCAAAAGCCAAAGAATTTGAAACTTCACATCCAACCACCAATATTGACGACAATAATATTTTAGTAAGAGCATGTAACTTCCATTCATTTTGTACACTTTTTATCTGCACTTAAATCTGTGTTATTCATTCAGCATCAATCAATTCATTGAGCAGGAAAGCAGATTTCTTCAAAATCGGATTTTACTTACATACCAAATTGTGGAAGCATTGATTGCTCAATAAACTGCAGCATGTACATGCTAAAACCTTACAACCAAACGACTTCAAGCATCTAAAACGTAAAAAGCCAAAGAATTTGAACCCTCATAACCAACCACCAATATTGGTGGCAATCATATTTTAGTAAGAGCATATAACTTCCATTCATTTCATACACTTTTATCTGCACTTAATATCTGTGTTATTCATTCAATATCAGTCAGTTCATTGAACAGGAAAGCAGATTTCTTCACAATCGGATTTGACTTAAATATGCATTTACGTACCAAATTGTGGAAGCAATGATTGCTCAATAAACTGCAGCATACACATTCTAAAACCTTTCTTACAACCAAACAGAATTCAGAGGTAAGATATTTGTTAAAGCCAAATTAGATAAATGAGAACACTCACCTAAACCCTACTTCACCTCTTCAGGGAACACAGTAGCTTTACCAATCAAATAGCAACCATACGGTTACAATACAGCTAATGGGGATGAATTCACATTCTCACTCTGTGTCTTTATTAGTAATCTCATCAAGTCTTACCAAAATTTGGGAAGAACTAATCGTCCCTATGGATTTATGATCAGATTTGTTCGATGTTACAAGGCCATGACAAAACCTTCAGGGTAATGTGCCTGATTCAGCAATAACAACGTTCTTCTCCGGTCTGTCCATCCGATCAGTTTTTTGTGACTCAATTTTCTGCACTACATCCATGCCTTCTAAGACTTGTCCAAAAACCACATGTCGGTTGTCAAGCCATGATGTCTAGATAAAAACCAAAATCAGTATAAACCACATGTAGAATAACTTTAAAATTCAGTTATGTGGATCAATAGTATATCTGCATTCCGGAACACAACTTACTGAGGCTAAACTAAGTTACATGGGTCAATTAGTCTCAAGTAATTACGTTTCTACATTATAAAACATTCAACTTACTGTGGATCAATAACAATGAAATGAATTAAACATAGCTACATTCAACTTACTGTGGTCATTACTATTTACATGAATAGCTACATTTCTACATTCCAAAACATAATTTTACTAGGGATCAATTTATCTCTAGTACAGTTTCAAATTTCATATAAATTGATTAAGAATTGAGGAACTACCTGAACTGTGCAGATGAAAAACTGGCTTCCATTAGTGTTTGGCCCAGCATTAGCCATGCTCAAAACTCCAGGCCCAGTGTGAACCACTTAAAAACAACAAAAATAACATGTTTTAAGTATGCAAAACCTTTGTACAGAAAAACTTCAAATCATATCTAGATTGCCACCCTACATTTGAAGTTTTCATCATTGAACTTTGCACCATACACACTATATCCACCTCTTCCCTGCGTAATGTAAAAACAAATAACAAACTCAATCAAACATACAAGTTATGCTCAATGGATAGCAAAGATGGTTTATCTAAGGTTTACATTCCAAATTTTTTTATTGATGTATAGATTTACATATGCAGTCTCGTGATCAGCAGTAATTGAGCCTTATCTATATAGCATACTTACATCACCGCGTTCAAAGTCACCCCCTTGAATCATGAAATTTTTAATCACCCGATGAAATTGAGATCCCTTATAACCAAATCCCTTTTCACCTGTTCATCAATAAGAACCTCGTGATGTGTAAAAATTTGTTGCGAGAAATAATGAACATGATTCTTTCAAAGAATATAGAATCAGGATGCGTTAAAACAGAATGGTGCAACAGCAATTGTAGATACTCTTAGTCACATAAAAGCACACATAAGATTCTGAAGACCTTCATGTTAAACTATGCAATGAAATTGGATATTTGGTAGATGTATTCACCGATGGGTTCAAACTGCATGACTCAATAACAATTGTAGATACCTTTAGACCATAAAAGCATGCATAAGTTTCTGAAGAACTGTGTTAATCTACAAAATAAAATTGGATACCTTACAGATGATGTATTCTTCAATGAAACACTTGTATGTCACTTATCACATAAGCAAATACATCAGATTCCTCAGATAGATCATTAAAAGAATCATATACTTAGAAAAGTTGTAAATATTATTAGCTAATAGGAAATAAAATTTATGCCCACCAGTTTCATAATCAGCAAAATGTGTCCTAGACCAAGACACATTTCATAATGTATCTATGAAATTGTTCTGAAACCCAAAATCATGCATTACCATGCATCTATAGTTTCCAAAATTACATTTTTATTTTTGGTTACGTCATCAAATCAACACAAGTTGAATATAACATACCTGTACAAAGTGCTCGGAAATTCTCTGCAGTTTTTGGCACATCATCTCCGAACAAACCGACAACTATCCTACCAGCTGGAGTTCCTCCAATCTCAATGTCGAAGTAGCACTTTGTTGTAACCTTAGCTTGTGTTGCAACTTCCTATGACATGCATTTGAAAACAGAAAAAACTTCCAAATTTTTATGACTAGTGGTAGGTTTCACGTGAGAGTACTCACAAACGAAACAAGAACGTTGACAGACTCTTGTAGATAAATCATAATCACGCGAATTCCCATGTACACTAACATAACGCTAACATAGATACAAAGATTTGTGACCTGAATCGTGTGCAATATAGTTGCATGCAAGCAATAGGAGAAACAACAGACAATCCCATGTAAGTACATTTGACTCGCGTGTAAGCTAATTGGCCAAATCAATGCATGTGAAGAAAGTTCTTTATTTTTCCAATAGATTTTATGGATAACCTCATCTACAGCTGTCTAACACGTGAATGCATATGAATTCATAGAAATTTGTAAAAACTGCCCAGGAAAGACAATCTCAATAACTGTCTGCCATTTCAATGCACGAGTCTTAAGAAAATGTGCACAAACTTGAATTGAAATGTATAGTAGGATGCAACTTTCCTAGAGAATTGTGAAGAAAATTAACTAAAAGCATACAATTTATTTGAGAATTTGTATTATCCTCTACCATAGAATGTGAATCATCAAAGAAATTGCAAAGTCTTTGATGTTTTTACTTCCATAGAATGTCAAACGTCTACAAAACTCTTTTTCCTTTCCATATAATGAAAATTGTCAAAGATTTGATTTTACCTGTGCCATCGCTTTGACAGGAGTGCTGCAGAAGCTCCTTTTGGGAGTAAGATGAACAGAAGGCACTGAAATGCGAACTCCACCATTTGCAAATGAAGCAGAAGAAGACGAAGAAAGGAAAACGTTTCTCTTCGAATTCACTAGAGAACTCGAACAGAAGCATACGCATCTTCCTAACGCCACATTTTCCTGATTAAAAAAAGACAAAACCAAAAGGATTTCTTACTTACGCTCTCAAATAGATGCAAGGGAAAGAAAGAATTGGTTGGCTTTCTGTGTACGAAGAGGGAGACATGATCCCAAAACACATCTCTCCGATTAAAAACAAAAGATAAGATAAAGTTCATCGACGAAGAAGAAAGAGGAAAATAAATTTTGACGGAGGATAAAGACATTTTCCAGCGAGAAAAACAAGCTGATTTCTTCTCAGATTAATAGGAAGGAGGTTATTTTGGTCAGGAAAAGGCGATTTTGAAAGAAAAAGAAAGGCATGCTTGAGCAGGTGGGAAGCTTCTTTCTTCTTCTTCTACTACTACTACTTCTTCTCTGAAAAATCAAAGGAAAAGGCGATTGATCATACACACACACACACACACACACATGGTAAGCTTCTTTTCTTCTTCTTCTTCTACTACTACTACTACTTCTTCTCTGAAAAATCAAAGGAAAAGGCGATTGATCATACACACACACACACACACACACATGGTAAGCTTCTTTTCTTCTTCTTCTTCTACTACTACTACTACTTCTTCTCTGAAAAATCAAAGGAAAAGGCGATTGATCATACACACACACACATACACACACACACACACACACACATACACATGGGAAGCTTCTTTCTTCTTCTTCTTCTTCTTCTACTACTACTACTTCTCTGAAAAATCAAAGGAAAAGGCGATTGATCATACACACACACACACACACAGAAGGAGGAGGAGGAGGAGGAGGAGGAGGAGGAGAAAGATGAGTAATTTACCACGCCGATAGTGCTGCTGAAGGAAGCCATGGAAGGAAGGGAGGAGATAGAGCTTGGACCTTCTTTCTTTCCTTGCTTTGGGCCTGCCTGCCTTCCTTCCCTCCTCTGTGTCTGTCTGTCTGTGGGTTCTGTATGAATGGAATGGAATGGAATGGTATGTAATTTTACATAGAGATAGAAGACATAAAGAAGATATACATAAGAGTGACTGAAAAATGACTGCCTCTTGTGAATAGGAGGAGGGGAGGGGTTTCTTCTTTACCACACAAAATTGGGAGGGGAGGGGTTTTTACCTCCTCTTTCTTCTTTCTTCTTCATTCCTATCCAAACAAAAACTACTCTCTGGGTTATCCACACACACACACACACGAATGGGTTTGCGCCCGCCCCGCCCCGCCCATAACAAAAAGCAGATGTCCGCCCACCCACTCAGACAATGCTCATGCAATATGTCTGCTTCCTCCTCTTTGTTGTGGGCTCCATCGGGGGGGCTGCCTGGTGGGAAGGCAAGGGGCGCGGCCTAGCTGGTCTCATTGCCCAGCTTGTGCCGCAAACATGACACAGAAGGACCGACGAGACGACATCCCTGACTAGGCGCAGACTGTTGCGGAATGATCGATTTGATTGATGCTTAAGGCAATGTTCGGGGCTTTTGGCTCCGAAACCTTTCTCTTACTTCCAAAGGCCAAGTAGGTTCGAATTGAGTTCTCATACAATAAATCCATGTCGAATATCTATATAGCACAAATCATATCTAGGGTGCACGAACTCATTCCAAGATATTTTAAAACATAAATGGAGGTTGCAATTCTAGCCATACACTACCATATGTAGTTAATAAATTTCGTAAGATGGCTCAAAATTATATATAAATAGTCATCAGTTGCAAGGAACGTGTTAAATGCGTGCAAAACCAATGTGTTCACATCATGCATTGGCATACAATGTCTTGTTGGAAGTATTTCCGTCTTAAGACATGCCCTCAATCTTTATACAAAACTTAGACCAAAAATGTATAAATGTGCAAGTTGTAAATTTCGCATGAGCTCTTGTTACTCATGCATGCAATTCCTATGCATCGTCAATAGAGGCACATCTATTATAATAGAAAAGCATGAGACCCATGTGTGTGGCATCCCCAATAGAACAATTCCAAAAGAAAAAAATAATTAAGAACCTGAAATAAAATAAAAAACATAAAGAGGAACACAAAACCATATATTGTTGTACGGTGTACCTCACCTTACAAATTAGATAAATGAGAAAATATTGAAAAATATCTCATGTTTGTTTGGTCACTAGATCAAGCATAAAATGATGATATATCTACTTCAAACTAAACGAGTTCAAACCTAACAAAGGCCCAAAAGCACTCATACATTATCAATACTACATAATTATGCCTATGCATTAGAGGAGCTAAGGAAATTGCATTGAGATTCCTTATGAAAGTTTGTTGGTATACTAGGAGTATACGTGTAATAGACAATCTTTTCATCACAAAAGCTTGTAGTATTTCCATTTTTATCACGAAAGTTTGTCGTATTCCTGTGAAGGTCATTTTGTGATATATTGTTGTATGGTAATGAAAACAATACGATATGCTTGCATGATCTTGGTATGATATAGACATTGACATGCAACTAAAGGCCCTTATAACTAGCATATGCTTGCATAATCTTGGTATGATACATAACATCTTTCTATAAATAAAGATCCACCCACACAAGTGTTCATTATTTTCAAGATGGCATTGCTTGAGTTCTTGTAGTGTTGCTTTTTACCATGAATAAGATTACATTGAAAAAGAATATATTCATATGGGTGTATATTAGTACACATCACTATGTACCGGATTTGGATGACATTATCCTCAACAATTTCAAGGATTTCTTAAGATGAAGGTTGTTTACACATTGATTTTGCAATGCAAGTCTTAGCACGTGTTCTTATTCCATTGCACTGACAATCTCAACAACATCGACTTAATGCATCAACTTAATCAAAACCACAAGCCATTGAGTGGTAGAAGGGTAGAAGCATTAAAATTAGTGTTCATTACTTGATACCCAAATTTGGACTCCTAAGGAGCAGTTTAATGCGTCGTTATTTGTCTCTTGCAAAACCACTATATATTGATTGAGGACATTTGCTGATGTAACAAGAAGCAAGTTTTATTTGAGAGATTAATGAAGTGTCCAAAATAATGACTTACTTCGTCATCTTCTTCTTTTTTATGTGTAAAAGAATGAAAGAGAATTCCTAAGAAAGAAGCCATCAAACAACAGTATCCTCTGATGTTGTAGAACAGATTTCCCCAGAGATATAATGGAAGTTGCGAAAAAACTGCAACAAACAACTGTACACAAACATATAGAGAAAGTCTTTTTCAATTGTAACCAAGAATTTATACCAATTTTGTATTCTACCTATAACATGGGCTTCTTTTACCCAACCGAACATCATGTGAGAGGCTTTTTTACACATTGAAATCTCGATTCCGTAGAATGAATGGGCCAATCATCGTCCAAGTTGTAGTTCATGTTACACAAAGTCAAGGCAATTGTTAGTTACAAAATATTGTAGAAGCACAGAAACAAAAAAAGGTGACTTTTTTATGGCTTCAATTAAACTTCTATAATCTGTTTTTATGTTTATACATTAGAAAACCTTGTTCCATCTTCAACTACTAAATTTCAAGAAGTTTGAATTTTCATGAGTATTAGAGCATCACAAAACCAATCAATCAATTTTTGCTCTATCACTTTTATGTAGAAAATCATTTTAATTTATTTGCCCTCTTTATGGTATGTGAGCAGAAATATTTCAACTCCAGTTTTCAATACCTTTTCCTTTCATAATGCTACAAAAGTCTTAGTGATGTGTTCAAATATTTCAAATATAGTTTCACAGATAGGTGTATCTTTGATAATGTATTTCTTCTCTGGGAAGTTATGGCATTAGCAGATCGTGCCGTATCGAGCTCGGCTATTCTGCTGTTAGACTTTGAGAAGGCCTACGACAGGGTACTATGGTCGTTTTTGGAAAGAGTGATGAGTGCTATGGGCCTACCCCAACAATGGAGGAATTGCACTTCTGCACTCTATCGGAATGCTTCTAGTAGCGTGCTGGTAGCTGGTGTTAGGGGCCCTGCCTTCCAACTACATCACTCAGTGAGGCAAGGCTATCCCCTAGCTCCATATCTCTACCTATTTGTCACTGAGGCTTTCTCTGCTTATTTACAAGCACCAAGCAACGGATTGAGGGGATTGTCCATCCCCAATGTGTCTGAAGATCTATTGCTATCTGAATATGCCAACGATACGGTCCTTTTCTTGCAGGGCGATGACGCGAATCTGCAGCGGGCTGAACAGCTTGTTGAGGACCTTTGTCAGGCTGCTGGAGCCAAGATCAATTGGGATAAAACCCACGGCCTCTGGTTCAGTGAACAAGAGAAGCCAGGGTGGCAACCCCACACTGATTTTGCTTGGGTCCCTGATGGGACGACATTCAAATACCTAGGATTTACGATGGGGAGGGCAATCCCCAAGGGAGTGCAATTGTCACATGTGCAAACCAAAATAAGCAAGAAGCTGATCCAATGGAGCAGATCTAAACTTTCCTTCGCTGGTAGGGTTCTTATTGCGAACCAAGTGTTGCTCGCCACCATGTGGCACTCAGTCTCCTGCTGGATTATGGACCCCTCAAGTTTGCGCGCGATTAAGGCTGCCATCAGGGGGTTTATATGGTCAGGTAAGGACAACCCGTTTGCTGCCGCCAGAGTGTCATGGCATTGGTTAACACAACCACGGGCCAAAGGGGGGCTTGGCCTCATAGACCCCTTAATGTAGAGCCGAGCATTGCTAACCAAAATGGTGGTTCGATGCCTCTTGCTAGGTAAGGGGTGCTGGAAGGTACTACTTCGCAATAGGCTGCAAGCAGGGACGCCCAAGTATGGTAGGCCTTGGCCGGATTCCTTGAATTGATGTTGCACGAGTGGAGTTCCTCCCAAGTTGGCTTGTCAACCGGAGGAGCGGGTCACAAACTCCATCTTGCGGGCATGGTGTCACGTAAGACGTCACTTGGTCAAGCACATGCCAGAGACACTAGTCGAGTGGGCTAGACATCCATTATTTTGGAACCCTCAAAAGCGGTCAAGTGGTGACATGATGTTAGGGCAGCTTAAGGGTCTAGCCTGGGGAAAGTTGGCGCAAACAGGGCTCCTCTCTATAGATGATTGGAGACGCACGATGGCTTTAGGAGGGGACCAGGAGGTCCCTTTCCCTCCCCTCAAGGGAGCCATGAAAATGCGGAGGTTGATAGCTGAGGCACTTGATAGGGTCTCGATGGGGGAGGTGAGAGAAGATACATGGTTCGGTCTCTTTGATAAGACTGGTGTGGTTAAGTTGCTGAAGGGTGTGAGTGGATCGGGACGAGATACAATTTTTGGGGAGAGGCAGAGTAGGGGCTCTTGGCACCCAATCCGCGTGGTGGCGCAGGTTGGTAACATCTGGAAAACAGACCCGGATGTTGCTAAGGTGGAACCCCATTGGAAGTTATGGGTATATGGTGGTTGTCCCCTCATCGAGCTAGAATGGGACCCAGGGGATTTCAGGTGGAAACAGGATGGCAGACTTCGCCATTTCTTCGAGTACAGCACTAAATTGGGTCGGACTTTACAATTGCAGCTAGATGGCCCCTTACGCAATGGTTGGCGTACATTGGGCATCCCTGATGAGGTGCTCATTACTTTTTGGAAAGGTCTCTGGCGTCTCCACATGCCTGAAAAGATCAAGTTTTTTTTGTGGCAGATCAGTCATAATGTGGTTCCCATTGGCGAATGATTAGGTAAACGTGGCGGCCCGTTAGGCTGCCCACTCTACCCTTCACCTATTGAGACTCTGAGGCACTGTCTATGGGATTGCTCTCAAGCTCAAAAGGTATGGGATAGAGTGACTCGCCTCCTTGTGGCTTGTGAAGTGGAAGGAACCGCATCGTGGAGTACTGCGGCATGGATTGATCACTCCGACGATAGGTGGACGGACGCCTTCAATGCGGATAGCTGGTGCTATGTATACATTGGAGGCAAAATCGCCAAGATCCGTTATGGAAGAGGCTTGCAGTCCGCATCCCCTAGGTTCTCGGAAATTTGGATGTTGATCGCAGGCTTCACCATGTGGTATATATGGAAAGTGCGTTGCCTGAAGGTTTTTCAGGATCTGGTGCGACCCCCGGAGGAACTGATCATGGACATATGGTTTGCTCTTATCAGCTGCCTACAAGGGCAGTTGGACAAGGTTTGCAGCCATTCCAACGATGTGGTCACTGCCTGTTTGCGCTTTTGGCAAAAATGGCGGAACACGCCTACGGTGACACAAGGAGGAAGTGGTCCTAGGTGGAACTACCAGCCCCCACGCTGGCTGTTTCCGAGTCACTTGCCGCCCTCCCTGCGGTGTAGGCCCTAGGAGGTGTCTTGTACTAGCCAAAATTGACGAGCACCATTTTTAGCTATAGGTATCTGCTTATATTGAGTAGTCAACCCGTTATGCTAAGTAACTAATCTCATTTTCTTGTACTTGTTCGGAGGGAGATTTCCCGATTTGTATATAAGCCCCGTGTACAGTCTTTTTGTAATAATCCTTCCTAACTAATGGGAAAGTAGCTTCATTTTGGAAAAAAAATATATAGTTTCACAGAAATCTTTTATGAAACCAAACAGATATCCAAATACCAAATGGACAAAGAGACTAGCTATAAACTGCTCCAACAATCCACTCGCTTGAAATTTTTATCCAAACACTTGCCCAACCAACATCAGTACTCCATCTGTATGCCATGATTATATATATATAATAAATAAATAAATAAATATATATATATATATATATAGTTTTGAAAAAAGAGTAATTGCATGCCAAGAGAAAAAAATGAACGGAAATAACCCAAATTTTCTTTATTTCCATAGAGGTATTTAAGAGTTTTTCCTAGAAAAGAAACACCATCTGTTCACTTACTTGTGCATTGTCTCATGCAGGTTCCATCCAACAAATAGCATGGCAAAGTACATGGCCGCCATTGCGAATACAAGGTGAAAGATGTTATGTAAGATTGTCCCTCCTTATAGGGGAGTCGGCCGAAAAGCCAAAGCGAAATTTGGATGGCCGAAATCGATAGAAGAGCCAAAAAGAAGTTTAGATATATGTGTGTGTGTGTGTGTGTGTGTGTGTGTGTGTGTGTGTGTGTGAAAGTTGGGTTAGTATATATAGGCGTAGTGGTATTAGTTGCCTATGTATGTGGGATAAATCACTAAGAGTATAAACAACGAGTGAAGCGCAAGAAGTGCATTATTGTGAGTTAGAGAACGCGTAAGAGCAAGAAAAACGTGTTGCAAGAGAAGTGCGACACAGAGAATAATAGTGAGCTAACACAGTGGTGGTGCACTTGGCTGAAACTGTGGTTTTAGATAACAACCTGAGAGTACATCCATACCAAATCAGGTTCTATCATTCTATGCATGTATTTCTTCTTGTCTCATGGTGTAAAATTTCTGTTCACCATGGTTTTTCCCTAAAATAAGGGTTTTCCACGTAAATCGTGTGTTGCTTGGTTTTCATTTGTTTGTGCCTCATTATATCTGTGGTTTACGTCTGAGTGTAAAATCTATCAAACTGGTATCAAAGCAAGATTCTAGATAGAAGGGGGTGTGTGAGTGGATTTTTGGGGATGATTGTCCTAAACTCACAAAACTACTCAGATTGGAAGATCAAAATGGAAGATCTTCTGATAGTCAAAGATCTATATGAGCCTATAGAAAAGGAAGACATACTTAGAGGGGTAATAGAATCTGGGTGGAAAATAACAATCGACAACGGTTCGGTTCGGTTTGAGAGGGTCTAAATTGAACCGTTTAGAGATGTTGAAACCTGAACCAAACCAAATCGAACCATTAAAAAAAATTGTTAAGCCATTAAACCGATAAAACCGCGGTTTCGCGGTTGAGTTTTGGTTTCCAGCTTAGGACAAAATTTTAAAAATTTTAAAAATTTTCCCAAAATGTGAGAATAAGGCATGAAAATGAAAGATGATTTAAAAACAAATTTTTTAAATTTGTTTTTTGAATTAAAAAAAATACAAAAATAAAAAACCGTTAAACCGTTTAAACCGCGGTTTTTAACTGTTGAAACCGAATCGAAACTGAACCGAACCATTAAAAAAAACCCAAACTTGAACCGAGCTGAACCATTTAAACCGTTAAGCCACGGTGTTGTGGTTCGGTTCGGTTCAAAACCGTTGCCGATTATTAGTGGAAAACTCTAAATAGAAAGGCAGTTGCAACCATAAGACAATGTGTAAACATTAGCGTTCTACAACATGTAGCAAGTGATACAAATGCTTATGAGTTATGTTAAGAATCAAGCTCAACATAGCACAACGTGTGAACACACCTTTTGAGAATCTATGATTACTCAAAGGTCAAGAGTCACACCACTACTCTCTACACATTAACTATGATTCTATGACACATAACTAATGAGTTACATATTCCCCATGACTATGAGTCTTCACATTCCCCAAGAGAGAGAGTGGTTGTTGTAAGTTAATGACGAGAGAGGGTGACTCTATATAAAGCACCCTCCTCATACTTCATACTAAGTTGGTTGTGACTCCTTGTAATGCTACATTTTCATTTATCATATTCTTCTTGTTAATATACATCTCCTTCTTCTTGAGCACTTCATTTTGTCTCTTATCCATCTTGTGTTTCTCTCCTCTCCTCTTTCCTCTCACACATACACATAACACACATCTCTTCCGCTACACAAGAATCACCATTGATTCTTTACAAGTTATGGCAAAAACTCTCAACCCTCTACGAAAGGAAAAATGCCTTAAATAAAACTTCCCTAATGAAAAAAATAGTGAGACTAAAGTACGTATATGGGGAGAGTATTGTAGAGCACACTTGGTCTTTAGACACCAACACAAAAGCCCACAACTTTCTGCTAAAGTCATCAATAAATGTGACAAAGTATTGTCCACCACGGTGTGATGGGGCATCCACATAACACACATTTGTGTGAACTAGTTCTAGGGCATGCTCTCTTCTCATCGGAGGCCTTGAGTTAAAGGTTGTTCTATTCTGCTTTCCAGCCAAGCAGTCCACACACTTTTCAAGGTTTATTCCTTTCACTTCTAGTACGAAATCCTTTTCAACAAGGATATGCATTCCCCTTTCGCTCATGTGGTCGAGCCTTTTATGCCACAACTCACCATTTGAGTCACCCACCACATTTGTTTCATCTTGGCACAATTTTGCATGCATTACATACTATGTGTTCTGTTTTTGGGCTCGAGCCACAATCAGGCTCCTTTACAGAACTTCCATGTACCATTACGAAAACCACCATTGTAGCCTTCATCGTCTAGCCGTCCAGCCGATATTAGATTAAATATGACATCTGAAACATGGCGTACATCCTTCAACATTAACCTACAACCAATAGATGTTAGCAAACACACATTTCCTACGCCCACAATCTTGCATTCACTGTCATTTCCCATCCTTACATAGCCATAGTTACTGGTTGTGTAAGATGAGAAACATTCTCTTTTGGGAGTTAGGGGGAATGATGCACCAGAGTCCACTACCCAAGAGCACTCAACATTTGCAAGGTTCACACTACCTTGTTCACAAATAAATAACATATCTTCTTCACTAGTTGCAATGGCTAAGGTGTTTTTATCATCAAAAAAATTTTCTAGGTTCGACCTCATCAGCCATACCTCTGTCCTTCCTAGGGTGTCGACAATTCTTTTGGAAGTGATCGGGCTTCCCACAACAGAAGTATATAGGTCTTCCTCTAGATTTCGACCTTGCATAATGTAAAAGATTACTTGCGGAAGCGTTAGAAAACAGAGAAAGAAGAGAATACACAGAGTACACAGGAGAGACAGAGAGAGCAGAACATAAAAGCTATATATTCAAAAAAACAATAAAACACTCACTGTATCTTACAATTGTGCTCAGTAGCACTATTTATACAAGTCCTCGTGGGACTGACAGAAGTACCGCGTAATTCAATGCTCACACGAGCATCTAACACTTACTATGAGACTATAACTGCCTAGTAGTCTAAACTAATACTAGGCTTCCGGTTACCGATTGGATTTGGCTAACCGGCTCCCCAGCTCACCGGCTCTATTGCTTGTCGGCTTACCGATCCGTCTCGCTTGCCGGCTCAGGCTTATCCAGCCAATCCGGCTCCAGTTGAGCTTGCTGCTCAACACTCCCCCTCAAGCTCAACTTGAGGTTGGATCCTAGTGTCGGCCTCTGTGGCAGTCGGTTCTTCCAACCGACTTCTCTTGGCGTCGCTCCGCCTTGCTTGCGCTCCTCATCTGGTCCAGTCCCGTTTGCCGCGACCCTTCTGGTTTTGCGTGCCTCGACCTTCTCGGTCGGCATGTCTGCTCAATAGGCCCCTCTCACCTCCTTCGTTGCTATGACTCTGGCGCTTGCCGATCCGTCGGTTCCTCCGCGATGGCATCGACTCCCGCTGCATCCGTGTCTGCTTGGCCTTGAATTGATCCAGTTCTTCCGAATCTGTCTGTTGAACCGAATCAACTGTCTCCGATTCGTTCTAGCTCTTGTCCGAATCGGTTGATCCCGATTCATCTTCTGGTTCCAAGCCCTTCACTACATCAGACCATGTCTGGGTCTTGACCTTCTTCCTTCGGTCGACTCTATCCTTCTTGACTCTGTCGTTGTTGCCGCTTGTTCCGACTTGTTCGGACGTGTCGACTTCCCTTGTCGACTCAGCTCCTTTCTTCTTCTTGACTCTCCCTTCATCGGTTCTTCCCTCACCGGCGCAATCGGCAGTCTCTTTGCCTTTGCCCGTTCCGGCGGTGTCTTTGCTTGTTCTCCCCCTCAAGTGTGGCACGTCGAGATGCTGAACACCAAGCATTTCAGTGAAGTGTTGCAACTTGTCTGATCCAAGCGGTTTGGTGCAGATGTCGGCAACTTGCCGATCCGTGTGAACATACCGAAGTTCGACCTCACCACTCAGGATATGCTCACGCACAAAGTGATAGTGCACTTCTATGTGCTTTGTGCGAGCATGGAATACGGGGTTCTTAGCGAGTTGCATGCTGCTGATGTTGTCGCAGTAGACCAGAATCAGGGTCGGGACCTTGATCCGTAGGTGTTGCAGCAGTCGCCGAAGCCAAATGGCTTCATAGGTGGCAAGGGTAGCGCCACGATACTCAGTCTCAATGCTCGACAGAGCAAGTGTTGGTTGCCTCTAGTTGCTCCACGCAACGGCCGCACTTCCTAGGGAAAACATGTAACTGGACGTTGATCGGCGATCTGATGCATCGTCGGCCCAGTTGGCATCTGTGTAACCGACCAACTCTTCGGGTATACCGCGTCGGTATAACAGTCCCCGGTCCTTCGTGCCGCTGACATACCGCAATATCCGTTGCGCACACTCAAGGTGCTCCATGGTCGGCTTCTACATGAACTGACTTATCATTCCGGCCGGATAATTGATGTCGGGTCGCGTGATAGTCAAGTAAATAAGGCTTCCGACAATTTGTCGGAACCGTTTCTCATTGCAGGCCGATCCGGAATTGGGACGAAGCTTCTGGTTCCGGTCCAAGGGTGTGGATACAGGTCGACATTCTGTCATGCCGAACTTGTACAGCATATTCAAGACGTAATGTCGTTGTGAGAGCAATATGTCGTCGGGGGTTCGGATCACCTCGATCCCAAGAAAATAATGAAGGTCCCCCAGGTCCTTCATCTCAAATGCGTTCGACAAATGGGACTTGACGTGGTTGACTTCTGGAAGACCCGGTCCGGTGATGACTAAATCATCAACATACAACAGTATACATACCGGACTGGCTGAGCCTTGCCGGATGAACAATGAAGAGTCCGATTTGGAGGCCACAAACTCCATCTTACGCAACTGGTGCGTGATCTTCGCATTCCAAGCTCGAGGGGCTTACTTCAGGCCGTACAACGACTTCTTCAGCCGGCATACCGCCGACTTGTTCATCTTCGATTAAAAACCGGGAGGCTGAGTCATAAAGACTTCTTCTTCAGGATCACCTTGAAGAAATGCATTCTTCACATCCATCTGATGAAGATGTCACCCCCTTGCCGCAGCAACCACTAGCACCACTCGAATCGTCGTCATCTTCGCTACAGGAGCGAAGGTCTCGTCGTAATCGATTCCATGGGTCTGCGCGTATCCCTTCGCCACTAACCGAGCTTTATACCGGTTAACAGAACCGTCGGCGTTGTACTTTACCTTGTATATCCACTTGCATCCGATTGGTTTACAATGACGAGGAGGGTCAACCAGGTCCCATGTCTTGTTGACATCAAGTGCTCGCATTTCTTCCTCCATAGCGGCACACCAATTTGCGTCCTTGGCCGCTTCTGCGTAGCTCTCCGACTCATGCACTTCCGCCACCTTAGTCATGTACGCATAGTGATGCGCCATGTACTCATTGTACCCGTACCGCTTGACAGGATCCTTCTGGCGGGTGGACTGGCATAACTCACCGTTACCCGGTTTGAGGCCCTTCTTGGCCGGTTCGGTCTTCGTTGCCGAAGATCCACCTTTCTCCTTGCCAGAGTCGGATGCACATCGATCCGACTCATCGTTGCTGGTTTCGAATTCCGGCATCTTCTTCTTCCCCTTCTCTTTGCGCATGAACCGTCTCCTCGGTTCCTTGCGCGGGGAGTGCACGACAGAGTCTCCACTACTCGCCAGTTCCTCATCGGACTGGTCAGATTGACTCAGTCTCTCGTTCGGCCCGCTCAACCGAAACAATTCTGGACTCTCATCCTGAGTCCACGCTTCATCATCCTCTACCTGGGCCGGTTCAGGCTCATTAGCCTCATCCTCCGGCATCGGGTCAGATTCGAAAGTCGGAGTCGGTAAGGAGTACCACGATGCAAATTCATCAAACTCGACATCTCGATCGGACCTGCCTTGTCCGGGGGTTATAACACTTATAACCCTTTTGCTCTTGAGCATAGCTGACTAGGATGCATTTCTCCGATTTTGCATCCAGCTTCCTCAGCTTCTCATCCGGTACATGCACATATGCAATGCTACCGAAGATCTTAAGGTGTCTCAAATTCGGCTTCCGACTGAAATACAGCTCGTGAACTGACACCTTGTCACCGATCCGGTTTTGGATGTAGACAGTCGTTCGAACTACCTCCGCCCAGTAGAATTTGGGCATGCTCTTCTCCTCCAGCATTGCCCTGTTGTAGACAAAGTCGTCTATGCGGAAGATCAAGAAGCATTCGATTCTTTTCTGTACCTGCGTATGACTGTTTCTAGGTCGTTGCACAGAGAGAGAGAGAGAGATAAAAGACTCTTTATTTCATAAAGCAAATAATACAACAACCAACCTTACAAAGAGGTTACAAGGTCACTATATATAGTGACCGACTTAGGGCAACTACCATTTATGCTAATTACACAAATGACCCAAACTTGAGCTATACAAAGGGATAGTGTGGATACGTCCATTATACACTTGTATTCGACACTCCCCCGTAATGGGCGTATACATGGGTTATCTAAGATTACAGGTATAAACCTAGGTTCTCGGACATATCAGTTTTGTTCGAGTCGGCAGGGTCCGAAGGCAGAAGACCGGACTGGTCGGGTCGGAAGAGTTGAAGCCGATCATTAAGGAACTGATGTCGGTTGTCCGAAATCATCCTGCGCTGTGTCCGGCTCTAACCGGACTGGTTTGTCGTTACGCCCATCTGATGCCGAAGAGACCGAAAGCGGTCTGCCGAAAGACACTTGGTCATTCCATCTGCGACATTGTCGGTTGTGGATATTTTCTCTAGACCGATTTTCCCTGAAATGACGCAGTCCCGAACGAAGTGATATCGAACGTCGATATGTTTGGAGGCGTTGTGATGAACCGGATTTCTCGACAAGGCAACAGCACCTTGACTGTCGCTATAGACAACTGGAGTCGAGTCGTGGTCGACTTGCCGAAACGTGTGCGCCAGCCGGCCGAGCCACAGAGCTTCTTTTGCAGCATCGGACGCAGCTACATATTCTGCTTCGGTCGTTGAGGTCGTTGTGCACTCCTGAAGTTTCGACTTCCACGAAATTGCTCCATTGCCGAATTTGAAGCAGTATCCGGTTGTTGATTTCCGACTGTTTATACAGCCGGCGAAGTCCGAGTCGGTGTAACCGACTACGCCTGAGGTTGAGTTCGGACCGAAAAGAATGTCGTGATCTTTTGTGCCAGCCAGGTATTTGAACACATGCTTGACTGCGTTCCAATGCGATCGGCCAGGATTGTGCATAAATCTGCTAACGACTCCTACGGCATGAGAAATATCAGGCCGTGTCGCGACCATCAGGTACATAAGGGAGCCGACTGCCGGTGCATACGGTACCGACTTCATATCTTCCCCCTCCGGACCGGATGTCGGGCAGTCTCGCTGAGAGAGCCGAAGATTCATAGGGAGCGGGGTTGAAGCAGATTTGGCTGATTGCATGTTGAAGCGTTCTAAGACACGTCGGATATAGTCGGTCTGAGACAGAAAAAGATGTCGTTTATCGCGATGCCGACTAATCTTCATGCCGAGTATGTGTCGTGCCGGACCGAGGTCCTTCATGGCAAACTTCAACCGCAGTTGCCGAATGAGATCGGCAAGTTCGCCCGCGTGGCGTCCAGAAATTAGCATGTCGTCCACGTAAATGATGAGGAAGATGGGTGATCCATCTTGAGCTGTGTTGGTGAAAAGACAATGGTCCTCATCGCTTTTTGAGAAGCCGATCGATTGGATGAAGTCGTCGAACTTCTTGTACCATTGTCGCGGTGCCTGTTTGAGGCCGTATAGACTCTTCCTGAGTCGGCAGACTAGATGTTCTTGGCCAGTCGCCACGAAGCCTTTTGGCTGCTCCATATAAATTTCCTCGTCAAGATCACCATGGAGGAAGGCTGTTTTGACATCTAGCTGAATCAGCTCCAAGTTGTCGGCTGCCACTACGCCGAGTAGGAAACGAAGGGTTGTCATTTTCACCACTGGTGAAAAAATCTCGTCGAAGTCGACGCCATATTCTTGTCGGAAGCCCTTCGCAACTAATCTGGCCTTGTACTTTGGGGTGGTCGAATCAGACGTCTCTTTTAGTCGATAAACCCACTTGCAAGGAAGAGCACGTCGGTTCCTAGGTAGTTCGACCAGATCCCAAGTCTTGTTTACCCGAATGGAGTGCATTTCCGACTCCATCGCCAGATGCCAGGTGGCTGAATCGACAGATGTCGATGCTTCTTCGTAAGACGTCGGTTCGCCGGCGTCGGTGAAGAAAATTCCAGGAGAATACCTCTCCGGAGGTTGCGACAGTCTCTCGGATTGTCGAGGTATGATTGGACTGGTCGCATCGGGTATCAAGGTCGGATGGTCCGAAAGCGGATTGTTCTGCGGTGCCGAGTCGGAGTTGTCCGATTCGGTAGTGTAAGGTTCAGCTACCCGTGAAGCTGACCGTGTGTTAAGAGCGGGGCCTTCTTGAAGGGTCGGCACATCGGAAAATGTTACCCTTCGGACTTCGATCGGTTTTTCGACTGATGGATTCATAGCCGACTCGTTGAACACAACGTCCGAACTTCGAACGATTTGTCTGCGTTCGGGGTCCCAGAGTCGGTATCCCATTTCGCCGTCTGATCCATATCCAAGAAAAATGCATTTCCTGGACCGAGGTGCAAGTTTTCGGCGATCATCTTTCGGAATAAGGGCGTACGCCTCGCATCCGAAGATCCTCAGCTTGTCGTAATTCGGCTTACTACCGATCCATAGTTCCTGAGGAATTTGAAGTCCTAGAGGTCTACTTGGCGACATATTGATTATGTGTGCTGCCGTGAGTAGAGCCTCTGCCCAGAAGCCATCCGACAGTCCGGAGTGTTGGAGCATGGGAACTATCCGTTCTTGGATTGTCCGATTCATTCGTTCTGCAATCCCGTTTTGCTCCGGACTGTGTGGTGCCGTAAATTCACGTCGGATGCCGCGTTGTCGGCAGAATTTGACGAATTCGTCGGATTTGAACTCTCCCCCATTGTCAGTCCGAAAGCATTTCAGTTTTCAGTCAGTTTGATTTTCTACCATAGCGACCCAATCGGAGAAGATCGAGAAGACACGATCTTTGGTGCGAATTGGATAAGCCCACACCTTTCGAGTCGAATCGTCAATAAAACTGACGAAGTAAGAGGCACCGCCAAGAGACTGATGCGGCATTGGGCCACAGACGTCCGAGTGGACTAAATCGAGAGGTCTCGTTTCTCTTGGTGCTGATGTCGGGTGTGATGCGGCTGTTTGTTTGCCATACTGGCAATGCTCGCAGAATTGATGATCCGAGAAGGAGAGTTTGGGGATGTACCCGGCTCTAGATAGGTGCGTGATGCCGGCCTTGCTGAGGTGTCCCAATCTTCGGTGCCATAGTGATGACACAGGAATATCAACCAAAAACAGGTTACCCTCTCTGAGCGTAACATGTAACGGATACAGTGAGTGTATCTTGGGTCCTCTAGCAAGCAGGAGGTTCCCCCTGTGGAGTGTCCACCCTCCCGAAGAGAAACCGGCACGAATGCCGTCTTCATCTAGTTGTCCGACTGAGATCAGTGGCCTTGAGAGCTCGGGTACATGTCGGACATTGTGAAGTACAAGTGTAGAGCCACCTGCAAGGTTGAGCTCTACTGTGCCGATTCCGATGATGTCACAGTGTTGTGAGTTGCCGACTCGAACTGAGTCGGAGTGACGGATCGTATATTGCCGAAATTGGGATCGATGAGGAGTCACGTGAAATGACGCGCCCGAATCTAAGAGCCATGTGCTCGATTCTTCAGTCGTGAGCAGAACTTCTGATCCGACTGGATTTTCGATTGATAGTATATTCGGGTCGTTTGGTAGTACATCGGCTGAGAAGCTGACGTAATTGATCTCCTCATGCCGGCCACTCTTCTTGTCTGATTTCTGAGACTTGTCGTTCTTGTTCTTGAGTGCGCGGCAGTCGGCTTTGATGTGTCCGGGTTTCTTGCAATAGTTGCAGATTCGATTATCCCGTGACTGGCTCCGTCTTCGCTAATTGTTCGGCTGCCGTGAGGAATCTCTTCCTCGTATGTTCGATCGGTCTGTCGAACCTTGTACTACATAAGCGTCGTTTGTTGAGTCTTTGGCGAAAGACTTTCTCCGAGCTGCTTCGGTCAGGATTGCGCTCGTGACTTCGGAGTATTTAACAGCCGTGGTTGACGCGTTGCACACGGTTGTGACGAAAGTTTCCCATGATGAGGGAAGGCTACTCATGAGTATCATTGCTCTGAGTTCATCCTCGATTGCCGTCCCCTGAGATGAGATTTGGGATCTTATGCTTTCGTACTCATTGAGGTGTGCTTGAACCGAATCGGATTCTTTCATCCGCAAGTTGTAGAGGCGCCGGATCAGAAACATCTTCGTTGCGGCGACCTTCTTTTCGTAAGTGTCCGACAGTGTTTTCCACAGTTCGAATGCTGTCGTACACGATTGCACCGTAAAATATACCGATTCCGATAGGTGCATCCGAATCGTGGCGCGGACGATTCTGTCCAGCTTCTGCCACTCAATTGGTTTGTATCCTTCTGGAGGTTCTTCATTTTCGATGGGATCGATTTGCCCCTTGACTATGAGATAGTCCTGCATTTGCTCCTTCCAGAAGTTGAAGTTCGAACCATCGAACTTTCGTAGACTCATTTCTGACGAGCCGGATGTGGATGCCATCAAATTTGGTTTCGGTTGACGAAGCTCGGTTCGGAGTTGACTATGAACCTTGTTGGAGTGCAGCCGATTGGCTCACCCGATATCGTTCTAGTCGGATTTGAACCCGAGTCGGTTCGGCTTCGGATATATGTATTGTTGAACTTGCTCGAATTGACTCCGATAACTTGAGGGACAGAACCGACTGGTCTTCCCGAATGTTGCCGAGTCGGAGTGAGCCCGGTTCGCTTCCGAATATATATGCCAAATACCGATTATTGAAACCGATTGTCTAGACCGATTCTGCTTCGGGTGACTGCAGCGACGAGAGAGACGGATCAAATTGATCCTCCCGAATGTCGATCAGCCGGATGAAGCACGAATTGGGGTTGTTGTCTTGAGACCGATCTGCACCGAGTGGTTACAATGAGCGGCGAGCAGCGTTTGATGACCTCTTCGGATGCCGTTTAACCGAGTGGAGCACGATCGTGTCAATGTTGCACAAGGGGATTTCACCTCGAGTGGTTACGATCACAAGGAACGGAGTACAACCGGCTGGCTTACTCCAGGCGAAGATGATCTAACGCGATGAGGTGCAATCCTCGTTTTTCTTCTTCTTCTCTCTTCGAATGACGCAGGAAACCGAATACTGTGCAGGCTGAGACGACGGCCGACAGCGGATTGAAGGACCGAATACTGTGCAGGCTCTGATACCAGATGTTGTAGACAAAGTCGTCTATGCGGAAGATCAAGAAGCATTCGATTCTTTTCTGTACCTGCGTATGAATGTTTCTAGGTCGTTGCACAGAGAGAGAGAGAGAGATAAAAGACTCTTTATTTCATAAAGCAAATAATACAACAACCAACCTTACAAAGAGGTTACAAGGTCACTATATATAGTGACCGACTTAGGGCAACTACCATTTATGCTAATTACACAAATGACCCAAACTTGAGCTATTCAAAGGGATAGTGTGGATACGTCCATTATACACTTGTATTCGACATGCCCTTGCCGCATCGATAAGAGACCGGTTCTTCCTCTCGGCAACACCGTTCTGTTGCGGTGTGTATCTACAACTGAACTCTCGCCGAATTCCCGTTTGCTGCAGATAGATGTTGAATTGGCCGGAAAAGTATTCATTCCCGCCATCCAACTACAGGCATTTGATCTTCCTCTCTGATTCCCGTTCCACCATGCTTTGGAGACTCCGGAAACACTCGAAGACTTCACTCTTCCGCTCAATGAGGTAGATCCATGTGTGCCGCGTATAGTCGTCGATGAAGGAGACGAAATATCGACTCCCGCCAAGACTAACATTTTGTGCCGGTCCCCACACATCCGAATGGCTTAGGTCAAGCTTGTTACGACTCCGGTTACGTTCGGTAGGGAATGGAAGCCGGTGTTGCTTCCCGAGTTGGCAAGCTTCACATACTTGGGCCTTCCGGCCGCTGAACTTCGGCAAATTGAAAACAACTTGTTTTGCTTGCAGGTCTTGAAGTCTCCGGTAATTGACATGGCCTATCCGCTTGTGCCACAGGTCGATGTCCGATTCGAACTTCTGTCCTTTTGCAAACAGAGCGGTGCCGACGTCATTGGTATCGAGGATAAACATCCTCCCGTCTTTGCGCCCTTGCGCAATAATTTGGCCCTCTTCCTCGATAAAGCACCTGAGGTGAGTAAACCGCACCTACATCCCTTGGTCGACAATCTGTCCGACCGACACCAGGTTCTTCGTGATTGTTAGAACATGTAATACGTTCATCAGCTTCCCCTTCTGTCCGACGTGACTCAAAGGGACTTCTCCAACGTGCACGATTGGGTGAGGAGTGTTGTCTCCGGTTTCGACTACTCCTGGTTAATCCAGTTTCTCCATAAAGGAGAACCACTCTTTGTGGCTCGTCATGTGGTTCGACGCACCGGAATCAACATACCACACTTCCTCCGATTTGGAAGTGGTCTTCTTCATCGAGTTCACCTCGTGCTTCATCACCAAGGTTGGCCCATTACCATTCTTGGATCCTCCCGATCCCTTCGCGTAGTGCGAGCTTTGTCAGCCATCCTTGTTGGCCTTGCCGGATCCGGATTTGTCCGAATCGGCGCGTTTTCTCCAACACTCGCTCTCTCTGTGGCCCTTTTTGCCACAATACCAGCATTCCGTTGCAGTCTTCTCTTGTCGTCTTCCGGTGCCGCCATGACTCGCCCTGCTCCCGGAGGGTCTGGAACTGTTGTCGGCATGGCACATTCTCCGTGCCTTTGTTCCTGGTCTTACCGGCCGCCTCCATTGCGTGCCGACCCGCCTCGTCCACCACGCCCACGGGACCAATCCGCTTCCATGTACAACATCCGGTTGTCAATGGGTGCACAAGTTGACACACTAGTGTGGTTCTCCTTTACAAGGAGCATCGATTGTAAGTCGAAAAATGATGGCGTATTCTCCCTTGTACATACCGCCGTTCGGAACGCTCTGAACTTAGACGCCAGGCCCCCAAGACAGACCTGTACCATCTCGTCTTCCTCTACAGTAACGTTGATAGAGGCAAGCGAGTCACAGATCTCTTTGATCCGGGCCGTGTAATCCGCCACCGACATGTCCAACAGCATGTCCTTCTGTTGGACATTGCTCAACTCCTGTCGGAGTTGCAGCTTCCGAGTTGTAGTGCTTGCGGTGAAAACCTTCTTCAGGTTTCCCCAAGCCTCCTTCGGCGTCTTGGCGTCTCGGATGTGGCTCAACAACTGGTCTCCGACATTGGACGTGAAGTAGTACATCACTCTGCTTGCCGATTGTTCTCATACTAGGAAATCCTTATGTGCCACATCAAGTGTTGTTTCATTGGCTCCTTCGACGAAACTCTAGTAGCCATGCCCAAGCAGGTACTGGTGCATCTTGTACGACCAAGATGCGTAGTTGGATCTGTCGAGTTTCTCCACAGGGAGCGAGCTAGCCATCCCTCTATCCATCACTTCTCTGTTAGGGTTTGCTTTCAAGCGTTTTTCGGCTGCAGAGGTTCTCAACCCTCGCGCTCTGATACCATGTAAACAATTACTTGCGGAAGCATTAGAAAACAAAGAAAAAAGAGAATACACGGAGTACACAGGAGAGACAGAGAGAGCAAAACGTAAAAGCTATATTCAAAAAAACAATAAAACACTCCATATCTTACAACTATGCTCAGTAGCACTATTTATACAAGTCCTCGTGGGACTGACAGAAGTACTGCGTACTTCAATGCTCACACGAGAATCTAACACTTACTACGAGACTATAACTGCCTAGTAGTCTAAACTAATATTAGGCTTCCGGTTACCGATTGGATCCGGCTAACCAGCTCCCCAGCTCACCGGCTCTGTTGCTTGCTGGCTTACGATCCGTCTCGCTTGCCGGCTCAGGCTTATCCAGCCGATCCGGCTCCAGTTGAGCTTGCTACTCAACACATAAGACTTATCTCTATTTTCAAGGCTTCTTGTGTCTACTTCTTGTGTCTACTAAGTTCTTGAGACAAGGCATTTTTATCCTTTCTTGTCTTTTCATTTATAATACTTGTCTTTACTAGTTGTAAAGATAGGTTGTCTTCTTTACATGAGGTACTGAGTGTCACTATTAGGTTTTCCCAACTGTTCGGTAAAGTACATGGTAGTAGTGTGGCTTGCATAGCATCATCTAATGGGAACTTCGCTGATGCTAACTAGTTTACCAGACCCATGAAAGTACTTATGTGCTCTACGATACTCTCCCCATCTACATTCGTTAGTCTCACTATTTTTCTCATTAAGGAAGTTTTATTTAAGGCATTTTTCTTTCGTAGAGGGTTGAGAGTTTTTGCCATAACTCATAAGCATTTGTATCACTTGCTACATGTTGTAGAACGCTAATGTCTACACATTGTCTTATGGTTGCAACTGCCTTTCTCTTTAGAGTTTTCCACCTAGATTCTATTACCCCTCTAGGTATGTATTCCTTTTCGATAGGCTCATACAGATCTTTGACTATCAGAATATTTTCCATTTTGACCTTCCATCCTGAGTAGTTTTTATGAGTTTAGGACAATCATCCCCGGAAAGCCACTCACACCCCCTTCAATCTAGAACATATGCCCTGATATCAATTTGAAAGATTTTACACTCAAACGTAGGCAACAAATCTACTAAGACACAAACATAATAAAACAAGTAGCACACGATTTACATGGAAAACCCTCATTTCAAGGAAAAACCATGGTGAACAAAGATTTCCACTATGAGACAAGAAAGAATACAATCATAGAATGATAGAACCTGATTTGGTATGGATGTACTCTCAAGTTGTTATCTGAAACCACAGTTTCAGCCGAGTGCACCAAACCCTAACTCATAGGTATCTATCACTTTCGAAGCTTCCAAATCTTCTCTATGTTGTCTCTCTTTCTTCTCTGTTACACTCTCCTTTCTTTGCTTCTTTGTTACACTATGTGGTTGTGCTTGATCCACATCATCGGATAGATACTAAGACCCACAAATATGCACACAACACTATGGAAGAATGTATATGGCAATTGTGCCATTGGGATGTAATGCTTCATATCACTTTACAAGTTGATGGAATACAATGAACAAAGATACAAAGTCATTATCACCTATGCAATCAAGGTGCTTCCCCTAGCTTCAAAGAACTCCACAACTTGGATAAACAAAAGTTTCAAGCCATGTAAAGTTAGGATGCTAGTCCTTAGTTATATTTATTTACTTCGGTGTGTTCACCCTGGTGTTTCAATAGATGATGTTAATTAAGTATACACACTAGGGCTGCATCGAATATTTTGATCAACTCAAAGATAGTACTATCTCTCTTCATGAGAAATGTTATGCTTTTCTTCCTTTTTCTTTACTTCAAATACTCCATGAGGAAGTCCGTTAAATTGACATATTACGAAACCTCCATATCAGTATCCGTAGAGGGGACTTTTCACAAGGATATAAAAAATATTGTTGTTTTATAATCATAGCCCTTTGATGGACCTTCCTTCATCCAAACAAGCCCATTTCATTTTAGTGATCAATGTCCTTGGACCTCCATTTTATCAAATAAATTCACAATTCAGTTGCAACTTACATTATATCCTTTTTTTATTACAAAAAACAGATCTCCATCGTAATAAGTGGAGCAAAATTGATGGATGATGTTTGGTAGAGTATTTTCTGTTTTCCAAATGAACCAATAACATTTGATAAGGGAATTAACCCATGTTGTAACTTGTAAATAACAAAGAATAATTCTCCGAGAGTAAAAATGAACTTGATTATTAATGAAGTTTCCCACATTTGCTAAGACAACTTTGAATTTTGTCGCCTGCTGATTTAACATTTTTTATGTAGAAGGAAGCAAAAAAAATCAAAACTAATATAAGCTAAATATTCTCATGATTCCCTTGTAAATTTTATACATGAGAAGGAATCTTGGTCGACGTGTAAGAACAAATAGTTAGGACTCCGTACACCAAACCTTAAGGGTATCACTCTTATTCTTGTAATAAATAGTGCATACACTTATTTTGCACTTGCATAATTATTAACCAATGCAGTTTGGGTTTAATTACATTCACAAATGGATTGACAACAAAAAATGATGAGGAATACCGTCGGCCCAGATTAAAAAACTTTTCCTACCACCTAATAGACACAGAATTTGATGATTCTTCATTACCATAACTCCCCAATGGGTGCTTCAGTGAGCCACAAGCGATGGATGTAGTCATACAATTTTCCCGTTACACTTACCTGAGTGCATAAGATATCCTAGTAAAATTATCAGAAAAACAGAAAAACCAGCAATTACATGCACAATAAGGAATTTCCCCCCTTAATGTATGTCTATCAAAAGAATATTTACATGCATACATACATGTGGATTATCCTAGCTTAATACAAATATATACATACATACATACATACATACATACATACATATATATATATATATATTATATCCTAGTAAAATTATCAAAAAAACAGAAAAACCAACAATTACACATACAAAAAGGAATTTCCCCCCTTAATGTATGTCTATCTAAAGAATATTTACATGCATACATACATGTGAAATATCCTAGTTTAATACAAATATATACATACATACATACAACATGTATATATATATATATGTATGTATGTATGTATGTATGTATGTATGTATGTATGTATGTAAACATGCTTGACAAACAGTGAGGGAAAAATTCAAGGGCTATGTTTTGGATTTTTGCATGTTACATTACTCACATACAAATAAGTACATACATCACATATACACACATAAAGCACAAAAAATTAATAATCACCTTGTACGGTGTGGGATTCAAACCCCGAAGATGATCGGGGCGCACTGCATTTATCTGATCTCGGCATCTCGTTCTGGCCTCTTGTAGTGATGATAATTGCTCTCTCAGAATCCCTTAAAAAACCTCAAAAAAGGACTTAGTTTAGAAATTGATTGTTCACTAATCATAGCATTTTTGTCAATAACATCCCACCATTATACTTCAAATATGTGTTCATTACCTGATTTTCCAGGCCAGTAACACTTATACAGTTTCTCCACTCTTTGAGGTGTCACATGTGCTCGTTTCGACTCAATGAAAGGATGTCTACAAAGTATCTTTTCTCCAACCTATGAATCATAGAAAATGAAGCAATCTCTCTATCTATCTCTCTATCTCTGTGTGAATAGTAAATGTATTAATTACATTATATATAACAACAGTGTATGGGGGTGCAATATCAAGCAAATCCCATCCAATTTCCTATTGTATCCCTCATCTGGTAATTCCTCCAGATGGACCTATTTCAACGTGTTACCTAATGGCCAATGAAAATGGCAGACAGTTCATAGAACCTCTGCTCAGATCAGCATCCTTTCTTCATAGGGCATGGAAGCTGCCTTTACATAGATATTCCAGGTTGGCTTTAGAATCCTCCAAACAATTGGTGAGTGAGGGAAAAACTTCATTGTTGGTTTTGCCCAAATGGCGTTGTCCTACAGCTTCCATGGTATCAGCATAGAAAAACAACCTCCCTTGCAGTACTTCCTTGAATGCCATCTCTTAGACTAATTCCAAGAGCTACGTTATCAGTCAAGATCTCAGTCAGCTAGAGGGTAGGTCGGCATGGATGGAACTAGCAATCGGCAATGGTTTGGTTTGAGTAAAGAATCTAACTCTTGTAGAGTTGGGGTATGCGGAAGCATAGTGCGTGTGAGAGAGTCGGGATGTGAGCAAGAGAAGGAATCAGAGAAAATAACCAGAATAATAAAATAGACAGTAGGGGGATGACAGCTTATGCATTGAAGAGAAAACTATATTAATCAACTAAAGATCATCAACTAAACACAATGGGCCAAGGGGGTTTTATATACAAGTCCTCAAGGTACTACTACATTAAATGTGGTTGGTGGAATCTATTCATAGATATCCACTCGAGTACGATTCTGTCATAAGAATATAAGACATCCTTTGATTACATTTACACTTGATAACTACACATACCTAGTTAGTTGTCAAGTGTAAATGTGGTCAAATAGCCAGTTCAAAAAATATGAACCAGCTAGATTGCGGTTTTTGGAAAATTCTGGCCAGAATCGCTTCCAGCTGTCCCCCACATTGGCCAACCTAACAAGAACGCTGACACTGTTCTTGGGACTTTGTCCAACATTGTTCGTCTGTCTCATGGATAACAATGCATCATTGGACAGGTCCGCATCTCATAAAACATCAGTTGAAGATATAGATAGGTAGGTAACGGGGTGTGCTTCCTGAACAAACGATATTTCTGTTATGCTATCCATGGATAGAGTCTGAGGAGCACCACCTATGCCGCTGCACAGTTTATTATGGGATCTGAGGACACTTACACTGACTCTTCATTTGGGCCATTGTACTGAATCATGGATTTCTATAATCAGAGATGTTTGAGGCAGTCCTACTAGAGATCTGTAGATTTAGAATCTCTCCTCAGGACTAGACGACAAGCAGGGCCAGAGCCTGTACAATGGAAGCCCAACCATGAGACCTTAGAGCAAACGCAGCCAGAACCTGGTAGAAGGATATTGCTTAACCGAGTAGTTCACTTGTCTCCATCAGGTGCATGTGGATACACAGACTATCAGATAGCTAGCTATAACCTGCATCGGAGGATACATCCTATCATTTCCTGAGATCGAGAGTGATCTCCTGGGCAGTTAATGACATTGAAGTAATATCACATTATCTAATGAGGGCATTCATGGGCTGATCTACTCACATTTCTACCTCTTTTAGATATGTATTCATTTATTCTATAAATTGCATCGTCCACATTACTTGTACCTATGGTTCCTATATCATTGTACTTTGATCACAGCCTAGCTACCCAAGCAAAAAGATCCAAAAGACACATAAAATCAAAATTTTGCACCACACGTGCTTCGTGATGCATCAATAGATTCCTCTATGAATGAGGCATTTTTGTAACACCAATGTATCATGACATGGAGCAATACATGTTAAAGCCCATATTGTTGTCTGTCATCCAAACCATTGCTTCTATGCGACTTACCTCACACTCATTATGATGTGAGACAGGGCATTGGGGCACACTTTGCCCTAAACAAATTCAAGAGTCAGAATATCACACTTTGATACAATGCTCTACCTTTAATCACATCCTGACTATGCTTCCCACATCTTTGACCAAACCCAATCCTTGAATGAAACTCTCCCATAGTCAATGTGCACTCTTAATTGCAACATTCATTAGTAAAGTTCTTGAACATCAACAGTCGCTACTCACTTTTCACATGTATTACATGAAAATGTTATCTTTATGGTTTCATAGGTCATCTTTGACCTTCTAAGATGATAATAAAATCTATCTATCTATCTATCTCTACCTTCTTCATCATCTCTCAAAGACTTTTTAAGGCATAAAACACCTAATACACCTTACATTTACACCTAATATTCCTCTGTAGGACAAATTTCAATTTGGAATAATCAAAGTGGAGGTATGGAGGTAATCTGGAAATTCTGTGAAAACGTACGGGTATTTGGGTAGAATATGCTCAAGAAACTTTTTTGCCCAATGAATATGATTTTCAACATACCTTAGGTGCAGGCTCATCTTCTCTTTTCATGATGTCGACCAAAGCATAACCTTCTACGCCATACAGTCTATAAGCTTCCTTCTTACATGGGATTGTGACCTTGTTACAACAACCACATGAATTAGATAAGACAAAAAAACCATAGGCAAATAAAATAGGAATAACATCACTAACCTTCTCAATATCCTGAGATAATTTCATCCTTGGTTGTCCATTGATCTCAACTAGTTTGTAGACACAACCTAAAGCAGATTGTGTCGAGCATGTCACAAGGTGTGTCCCTATACCAAAAGCATCGATCTCGTGGACCTGTTTGCGTGGTAATTTATAAAGTACCAGTTTCTTGTTTAACATTACAAGATTGTTTTATCATTTACAAACTATCAGTTT